>NC_044048.1:24484921-24524921 GCF_902167405.1 Gadus morhua
CACCAAATCAAAAACTGTGGGGAGAAAATAATAAATGTGCACATGAAATTGAAGTAGTTAGTGGAGTAGTGCGTCATCTGACTCCCCCCACTCCCTGCCCAGGCGCCCCCCGCCCCGCATGGAGGAGAAACCCGTGGCTAACGTGCAGACGGTCCAGTCGACTCCAACTCCCACAATGCCTTGCCAGGCGCCGGCTGACACCACAGCCAGCGACCCGTCTGAGGGCAGCCTGGGGGGCTTCCCCATCAACTACCTACACAAGGCCGGGGTGTTTGTGCAGAAGATCGTCACCACCACTGGTAGGTTGTTCTTGGCTGAAACACTGTTTGCACCCGTCTACCCCAACCTGTGGTCGACAAGGGTACTGCAGGTGGTCAGTTTGAAATGTACAATACAAATATTTAAAAAAAAAAAGTTTTTGGTGAGTGTAATATTTTTATAGTTATTCTTTCCGATGACACAGAAGCTTTTCTGTAAATTGTGGCGCTTGTGTCAAAGTCATGCCGTTCCAACCTGTTAGCTTATGAAGTGGCCTGCGGAAGGGCTTATCAAGACAATAGTCTTGATAAGTGGTCTGCCTAAAGGAGGAGGTTGGTGGTAAGGAACTGGTTAGTACGCTTAGTTCTAGGGATCAGTTCAGTACATCTTCTCATACGATTGCTCTGTTTTCTTTTAGACATTGTCATTCCTGGAACCAACAGCTCTGCAAATGTCCAGGCTCGGATCGGTGCCGGGGAGAGCATTCACGTGATCAGGGGCACCAAAGGTTAGCCTTGGACATCTGAAACATGTTTTTAAATATTAATTAAAAAGAAAAGTAAGATTGACTCAAATCTAAGCAGGTAACTTAAGAAAATAAAATACTGATACAGAGTGGCTGCTGGTCATTTGATTGCAAGGATACAAAAATATGCAACAAAATGATAGTGTATTTCTTGACACAAGCAAACGTTCTTCACTCTGTCCCATTGTCAGGTGCATACATCCGTACCGGCGATGGTCGCATCTATGCCATCAGGGCTGCCAACAAGCTCAAGGGCGCTGAAGACCTCTCTACATCCCAAGGTAAAGGTAGATCTTTGAAATGGAGAGGTTCAGAGATCATGTGGTCACGCCCTAGAATAAGATCACTGCAAACTGGAGACCTGGTGGCCTGGTGTGCTGTAGCCAGGAGGACTTTATAAAAACTCAAAATTCTTATAATGTTTCTCTACTTGTATTTTGCTCAGATGCCCGAAAGCCAGCAGAAGAAGTATCGAACAATGGCGGTAATGTGGAAGTCCCCCCGGTCTCGCCCGACGGCCAGGATATCATCAGTGAGCTGCAGCGCTACGCGGTTGGCCCAGGGCTCCGTGCTAACGAACCAGCTGTAGGCACCACAGGCCCCCAGGAGATGGCGCCAGACTCTGTCTCGTCCACTAGCACCAACCTTGCTAGCGCCAAAGAAGCTAAAACCAACGACAACAATGGCGTCCTTGCCACGACCAAGGTTAGCATGCTTAACCATCACTCGAATGCCTCCTTGGCTAATGCACAGCCTAGCATGGATGCCTTTACGGGTCAAGACCTCAGAACAAGCAGCAAACGCAAGACCACAACCCCGCCGCTGGATAAGCGAGCCAGCCAGCTGCCCGTCCCAGACAAGCATTCTTCAGCCTCGCTGGCTCCCCAAGGTTTCCCTGTCTCAGGAGGCTATGGGATCCCTCCACTAAGCCTCAACCCAACCATGCTAAGTGGGTCCATGGGCCACCCGTTCCTCATGGGGACAAACTCCCCCTTTCCCCCTCCCTACTTTCAGCATCTCCTCGGACAAATGGGGGAACCCTGCATGATGTACCCTGAGAAGTTTGGTTCAGGCAGTGCCGGGACAGTGCCGTGTTCCTCTGCCTTATCCACTCCCTGCTCTGACAGCGTCTTCTGCACCTCATCGTCAGTGTCCTCTTCGCCGTCAGTGGAGATGGACACTTCTAGTGTAAGCGCCTTGCCTCCGTTCATGATGAACCCCAGCGTGGCTGGCATGGCGGGGCTGCTCCCTCCAGGCTACCCCTTGTCCTACACCCAGTCCCTGGCCAGCCTTTACCCAGGAGCGATGCACCCCGATGGGCTCCCCGGCTCAGCTGCCACCCCTGGCCCGGCCGGATCCAGCTTTCTCTCCAAGTACCCTCCCGGCAGTGCCTCAAGCTCTTCCTCATCTTCCCCGTCCCCCTCCTCTCCCTCCGCCCATTTCAGCAGCCGTCGGGGCACAGTGCTGGTTAAGAATGGCGGGAATCTTAGTGCCACGGGTAGCTCCGAAGACGATGATGATAATGATGTCATCGAGGTGATTGGACAGTGACATGTGTCACGTGACATTGGTCTTTAAACATTTTGCGGTTGATTTGAAGCCCTTATAAAATAGGAGGGAACTTCCTATATGCTTTTAGCAAGGCATCACGGGGTTGGCAGCTGAAATTGCTCCTTCACAAGGAGAATGACAGCTGCTCTTCGAGGGCTGTGAACTAAAAATGACTATCTGGCCACAATGCTGATTATCACAACAAAAGGAAAATCGAAACCTGAAGATGGAATGGATCACTGCAGAGATGGAAAAATCGGGACACACTATCACTGGACTGACTACGGAGTGTTGGCCTGTAGTGCCCATAAATGGCCACTAGATGTGCTGCTAAGCTTAGAAGTATCTGAGTCTATGAAGACAGTAGTGCTGATGGTGCGGTAAATGACTCTATAAGATAACTGATGTAATGATTTGTTAAAAAACCTTTAACAGTTCTGTGGTTAGCCTGTAGTTATGTCCGTTTAGTGGTGATATATCTATAACACATGGTGTCATGGTTTTGTTTGGTGACCGTCAAGTGTAGATTCTCAGTATTTCTTTGACCTTAACGCAGTTTGAAAAAACGAAGTACATTTTGAATGGCATTCGATTGCATATATGAATGCACTGCCACGACAGGCATATTGTTGTGTTATTTGTGGGCAGAGGGTGGCCAAGATGTTTAGCGACAACCGTTAAAAGGGCTTTGTGCTAAGCTAAGGGTTCCATGTAGCCTTCCTTAAAACTCTTCAATTACGAATGTAAACCTATTTAATCGCCTTTAAGCCCGGTCTTTTAAAACACACCCTCTATTATGGCGTCAGACGTTGCAAAGATCCGATTATTTTTCGTTTCCCTTTATTTTGTATATTTATAAAATCTTTTTTTACAATTTATTTTTCAAAAAAAAGTAAATGTTATTGCCGAATGATGATTACGAAAGCCAGGTCACCGTGAAGTCGGACGGAGTATCTGTGCGGCTACGTCCTTTATAGCAGAGGCATCAGCCAACAAAACAATGCCTTGACCTCTGCCTCGATCATTCTGAATGTCAACTGTGAGGATGTGGAGGCCTGGGGAGACACATAGTGAGGCCCAATCCCATTTCTACCCCTTACCCCTTCCCCTTTCCCCTCCCCCTTGTTTTGAAGGGGTAGAAAAAGGATTGGGCCTAAATCTCACCCGTGATTTTGCTGTAGCCAGCACCGATAATGATGCATAACACACGGAAGCCTCAAGTCATCAATTCATACCCCAAATAAATCCAGAATTTGCATCCCTTCACCCAAACATGCTCTATGTGACAGTGTGGCATGTTTTTAATGTTCTAAAGCGAGAAAAAGATACTTGTGTGTTACTGTACATCATCTACTCATTCAGGTATCTGTTAATAGTCAAGTGTAGTCAGTCTGTGCGTTTTGTTTTGTTTTTCTTGTTTTGTACTTTTTGATTTCCTTGCTCATCTCATCATTTGTGAAAATCAAACCAAAATTGTTATATTCAAGGAAGTAGTCATACCGAAAAAAAACTAAATTCATCTGAATGCGCCTAAGAAGATGCATGTAACTCTGCAGACCAAGTAACCATTTTATTAACAGAATACAGGCGCCAACCATCTCTGATCACAGGGGAGCTAAAGAAGTCGCTTGTAAATATATATATTTTTTAATTAGGTCACGTATGTGACTTATTAGTCACGCATGTATGTATTCCTGTGCACCTTCATGTTATACTGTTTACGCTGCATTATGTATATGTTTTATGTTGTAGAGTGGGTTATGGTGGCAGTTGTGATGTTACTGGGAGTAAGTAGAGGTACAAGCATATCTAGTTACTACAACGGTGAACTTACTTGGGGAAAACTGCAAGAACCCTGGTTCATTATGGGTCCTCCCCCATGCCCCATACATCTGTTTCTTTTTCCTGAAAGCGTAAATATGTTGGTGCAGAAAAACGAAACATTTCCTGTTTTCCTTCTCTTTATTTCATTTAGAGTTCATGAGATATGTACTGAAATGTGAGTTTACCTTTTTTCCCCAATGTCTGAATTTACCAAATGTATTTATTTGTGGCAGTCTTGCTGTATCATGATTAGTGCATATTTATTCATTCGTTTTTTTGTATTTTTGTACTTTGTTTCTCGTCTTTGCTATTGCTGCGGGTGATGCTTTGGATATTTCTCGTTGGCGTTATTTGCATGTGTGACAAGCTCGCGGACCTACCCTTTTCTCAAAACCTCAGATAACAGAATGTAAACTCATTCACTCATTAGCATCTTTAACGTTTGACAGTTAAATATAACCTTCTTTGAACATGTGGGTTGGGTGCCATTTAGATTCTTATTAATCTGGTGAGGGTAGTGAAATTTTATTATGCCGGATGACAGAATAACACTGCTATTAGTATCATAATCTTTTGTCTTCACAGATTTTCTTCCATTCTGATATAAGCAAGGGAAAATTTACTCTGACTGGGTATGTTAAAGCAAAAAAGATTTATCAACAACTTACAAGAATACTCTTTCACTCATCAACTGCATGTGAACAAATTAAATATCATCACGGCAAACAAACTTGCTTAATAAACCGAAACTTAAGATCATCCTGTTATGATTTCCGTATTAAATTTCCCTGTCTCTCCCTGAATGTGGGCCTTATTCTCTTTGCTGAAGGATAAAGCTCCAGCCTACTCAACTAAATACGATACACATGGAGGTTTCTCAGTGAGAGGAACCACTGTGTGGTTGCCAGCTCAGTGGTTACGGAACCAACAACACGTTATTTTTCTCACAGCTTTTTACTTGAATTTTACGTATTTATTTATATTAATCCGTTCAGCGGAGGAAACTACTGCAGCTGTCTTAATTCCATTTTAAGATGGGGATGGTAGAAGTCGCTCTGTGTGAAGGCTGCTATAGCATGTTCATGATCAGTCGAGATATGGATGTGTATGACATCGAATAGGTTTTGTAAATAAAAGGAAATATGTTCTGAATTATACTGGTACTGGTATTTTGAGTTGTAGTAGCTTACATCTGCAAATGTTAGACAAAACAAACACACACAAGCACACACAGATAAAAGTGCTTTTTGAAATGAAGTTGGAAATATGTTGTATTTTCCATAAACCTGGGCATGTTTTTCATCAGCATGTTCTGTATGACAAAAATAGCCCAAGGTCAATATTTTCCAATTTCTGGCCATGGAAAAAAAAAACATGTTTGGATTCAGATTAAGACAACACAGGCACACACACAACTTTTACTACATCAGACTGTTGAGAGTTGCGTGCCTATCAGTACAAGTTTTAGCAAAGCTTAACATTTAAAGCATGTTGTAAGCTATTTTTGACTTCCATATCGTTCACATTCATGACCCATCTTGGTGGACTTGGTCTGGTCCAAAGATTGTAGATATGTCCCATATCAATTATTCACATTATGTGTTGATCTAGAATCAGGATAATCCTTTAGGTTTGAGATTCTCCAACTAGAGATTAAGAGAGGCTATTGAACGGTTAGAAACCTCCTTAGAAAATGAAGTGAGTTCTAAATATACGTATCTATGAACTTGTAGTCCCTGAATTAATTTCAGGGACTGGAAAGGCCCGCCCACATTCCGGGGGCCTTTCCACATTTCTGAACATTGCAAGGGGATGTAGAATGTCAACTTTTACAAAAAAGGGCAATATTAGAAGCTCTACACATTTTACATAAATTTGAACGTTCACAACAGCCTACTGTAATAGTGTAGTACCATAGCATGCAATTTGATGCAATATGTTTGTTTGAATGTGATGTGTCTATCTGATACCTCTATCATGTTGATGTTGTGTTGTTCTGCAATGTTGTCGGGTCAAAGGTTATTTGTCTATTTTCTGAATCACATGTTATGTAAATTAAGTTTGAAATAATCGTGGTTGCAATAAAATCGGCATGTCTGAGAAGAAATTTGTGTGCGAGATTTGAAATCATATTTTTTCGACATGGGATTGGGATGAGAGTCTAGTAGACCTCTCTAACAAATTTGCCTGTAACGATGACTTTTTTAAGTGTTAAACACCATCAATGGTTCATACACCTAATAAACACAAACGTTGAAAATCATATGAATAAACAAACCAAGCCAAAAATGGGGAAATCCTTGTTATTCCATAACAATTTATTATATCCATATTAATATTATTAAATGTTCTGATATTTTATACACGAGTGACATCAACGGGACGTGGTGCTAAAACTACGTTTCCCAGCATGCACAGGTGCAGACAGCCCTGCGTGACTCGACGGGGTTTGGCCACCTGATTGTTGATGACGGTGGCAGATAGCGCAATTGAGTTTGTGTTCAGCGGCGTGCGATTTCTCAAACAGTGCCACAGGAGAAGATATGAACAATTTTGGATTCCCGCGATCGCCTATAAAAAAAACAAGAATCTCGACAACGTAAACGCGATCTGTTGACGAGATACCAATTCGTCGTATGATGACTGTAAGGATTTCCCGAGACGCTGATACATTGTTTTGAAGGCCTGTTGCTAGCTTCTGGAAACCCTCGGGCTCCGCCGGTGGACTTCGGGCCGAGATAACGCCACAGGATTACTTGAGTATCGGTCATTTACTTTGGTCGATGATCAGTGGCGTTATAAACTAAAAAGCCAAAGCAACACTGAACCCATTCTACCACTGCATGTCAGCGGGCTCCTGTGTTGACAGCTACCAGAAGCTAGCTAGCTAGCTGTCAGCGCTAGCCAGACACTGTCCACTGGGAGTTGGTGGATTTGTTTAGCTTTGAATGTCCGGGTTTGCCTTTTAAGTCTAGACCTGTGATTAATTCTCACTTTAGTGAACTTGTAGCTAGTAGCACCAGACAGCTGTCAACTTAGCGTTGAGTTATGCTCAATAGCTCATCTCTTTAGAATGCCAAACCCTGGCTAAACTGGAGAGAGACAAAGTAAGATCATCTACAAGACCGTGAGGCTAATGAAGTCCAAAAGGGGAAATTTTACTTTGATGCCGTCATTAGCACCACGTCATAGTGTTTCACCTCTGACATACAAAAGACTACTCCTCTGCTTTTTCTGAAACAAGCTCCGATCAACCCAACACACACACAATGAATCGCTACCTGCCCGTAGCGCGACAACACTTCCTGGGCGCCTTGGCCAGCACCAGCGTGGTGGTGAAATCCATCAGTGCGGTGGTGCTCCTCCTCTACCTGCTGTCATGGGCTGTGGACACCCCGTACGCCCTTGGCGTGACCCCGGGATACCTCTTCCCTCCTAACTTCTGGGTCTGGACCCTTGCGACCCACGGGGTTGTGGAGGTGCACATATGGGGCGTGGCGGCCAGCATAGGCACCGTCATGGCCTGCGGGCGCCTGCTGGAGCCACTGTGGGGCGCGCTGGAGCTCCTGATCTTCTTCGCCGTGGTCAATGTCTCGGCCGGCGTGCTGGCCGGACTCTCGTACCTCCTCACCTACGTGGCGACCTTTGACCTGGGCTTCCTGTTTGCGGTGCGCGTCCACGGGGCAGCGGCCTTCCTGGGAGGGGTGCTGGTGGCACTGAAGCAGACGATGGGCGACACCACCGTTCTCCGGGTGCCACAGGTGAGTTGCCGTGGCAACCGTGAGGATGGAGCCCAATAGAGCGAGATGGTTTTTCCTTCTGACTTATCTGTCTGGTCGGGGCCTTTGTTAAAACTATTCACATTGTTGCTGTTATTACAAGATAGTGCAGTTGGTAGTGTTTGTACTACCAACGTCCTGAACAGGCGATTGTGGCCAAGCTCCAGAGACTGACCGTGGGTCAAAAGGGAGGTGAAACCTTCCATTATTTGGCTAATGGTCACTCTCTCTCTCAGTGTCCACTCAGGTGTATTAGGAAGGTCAGCTTACCACTTGGCACAGTCCAACTGGTAGCTTAGTAGGTTGTTATGTCAATCATCCATTCAGTTGCGTCCAAGTACATTCGAGACTACATTTTTCACCATCAACAATGGAGCACTGTGTGAAAAACCTCAACACTGGTTTCACAAACCGGATGAACAAACTCTCATATGATTTCCTAACATACCTAGTTGTCCCCGCTGTGTTTTGAACAGGCCTTCCAGTTTCACACAAGCCTTATGGGGAGATAACGTCTGTGTGGACCAGACCACAAATTGCGTGTCGTCACGTGTGTAGTGAAAATGCAAATAAATCACTTGATTAACCAATCCAAATAAAAGTTAAGGGCTCTGTCAGGCTATTGCGCAGACATGATCTTGTAAGTCAAGTTATCACAAAGCTGAACTCTATGGCTTCTTTCAGAGCACACTACATTGTTTTGCGGAGCACATTCCACATAGTAAAAGCCTCAGGAAAAGCGGGTGGAAGACTTATTATGAAGTAATCCGAGCTATTCTAATGTCTCCCCCGCCCCTCCCCCCTTCTTATCAATGCTGGAATGTCATTTGACGACATTGTAAATCTGTTATCAAGGGCAAAATGTGAAGAAGTGAGTGAGGTAAAAGTGCAGCTACATCGACCCTGTTGTCTCTTGGGTCCATCTGGGTTCTAAACAATAGCTTTGCGGGGGGGGGGGGGGGGGGGGGGGGGGGGGTTGGGACTTCAGTTCCCTCCACCTTGCTTGTGTTAAAGGTGTCATATTATACCACCAGCTGTGAGTGTGATTAGCCGTTACAAGCGGACACGCCCTCTTGTGATGTCAGCAGAGGCAGTAACGGCTAATCTTACTCACACCTGGTGGTATAACATCATGTCACCTCTTGAAAACCAAGATGGCCGCAAAGTGAATAAGGCACATCGTGGATCACTAATGGATCATGAATGTTTTATTTCTATACACATGCATTATTTCATATCTCCCCCCCCCCTCCAGGTGAGGCTGAAGGCGGCCCCGGCCCTGGCCCTCCTCCTGCTGGCCATGCTGCGTCTCTCGGGGCTGCTGGAGGACGCCGCGCCGCTGGCCGCCTACGGCTACGGCGCCCTGTCGGGCTGGGTCTACCTGCGCTTCTACCAGCGCCACAGCCGCGGCCGGGGGGACATGTCAGACCACTTTGCCTTCGCCAGCTTCTTCCCCGAGGTGCTGCAGCCGGCGGTGGGGCTGCTGGCCGGCCTGGTGCACGCCATGCTGGTCAAGGCCCGGGTGTGCCGCAAGATGGTGAAGCGCTACGACGTGGGCGCGCCCTCCTCCATCACCATCAGCCTGCCGGGCACGGACCCCCAGGACGCCGAGAGGAGACGGTGAGTGAGTGGGTGGGTGGAGGGGGGTGGCTGAGCGGGAGAGAGGGATAGAGTGAGTGAGAGGGGGCGCCCCCGGGGGCTCACCTGATAGGGCGCGTACCATATGGGCTCAGGCCTGAACGCCGCGACCCGGGTTTGAATCCTGCCCGTCATTGGCTGCATGTCCCCCCCCTCTATGTACGCTCCTCCCGATCACACTCTATGGAAAAGGAACAATTTCCAAAAAAATCCTGAGGGAGAGAAAGCGTCAGTTTGAGAGGGAGGGAGTAAAGGAGAAAGTATTAATTATTTTAAGGGTGAGAGTTGGGTAGAGGGTGAGAGTGAGGGACTAGTGAGAGAACGATTGAGGAGGTAAGTGCAATGGGAGGGGGAGTGTGGGATTGAGTGTTTATGGAGGGAGGGAGATGGTTTGAGAGGGAGGGAGAAAGGGAGTATGTGAAAGAGAAAGGGAGAGGGTGAGGGAGAGTGTGAGGGAGAGTGTATCGGATAGATAGATGGAAAGATGCAGTGTTGTCCCACAAGTAGTAGTTGCTATATTAACTTGTTTAGGGTAGTAAACTTGACTCTCAAACCCGGTCATGTCTTTTTTGAGGGTTTTATACAGTAGTTTTCATTATGTTTTTTAGTGTGTGTGTGTGTGTGTGTGTGTGTGTGTGTGTGTGTGTGTGTGTGTGTGTGTGTGTGTGTGTGTGTGTGTGTGTGTGTGTGTGTGTGTGTGTGTGTGTGTGTGTGTGTGTGTGTGTGTGTGTTAAAGTATACGCATTTGTTATTCAACCAAAGTGGTTATCGCATGTATGTTGTTATTATAAGCCCCAATGAAGACCTTTGCATTTCTGCAAGGTATAGTTACTAAGAACCCACAGAATTTAAGAGTGTAAGTGATAACGTGCAACTTATGTTTAAATCCGACAACCGTGGGCAACATTTTGTGTAAATACACACGCGTCAATCAAATCCATGGCTTGACCAAATAATGGTTTAGCTTGTACAGTTGTTTTCCAAAGGAGGTGTATATCCTTAATGGTGTGTACCTAAGTGGCTTCTTAGTTATGAGTGTGTGTTTGTGGTTAGTGAGGTTGTCAGTCCTCTCCTCTCGTTCATCCATTGTTAAGCAAACAACAATTATAGGCGGACTTACAGTTCTCTCTCTCACTCTGTATCCGCCTCACACATACTCTCTCGCTCTCTCACTCCAGACCCCACATCCATTAATTAATTGGGGATGTAAGCCTATTAGTGACTTAACTCTGCCACGCGTTGGTCTTGATCTTGATTCGTTGAGACCCTCTAAGCGCAATGTTTGTAAAACGTTTTCTTGGTTGCAGTAATATAATCTTCTAAAACTTAACACAACCAAGCACACAACCCAATCCAGAGTAGGAAATACAGGTTGGTCTGAATTGCGGCGTAACCGTCAGCCATCCAGATCTCCCACAGGGAGGAAGTCTTCTCTCCCCCTTCCTTATTGGCTGTGGGCTTGTCTACCATCTGACTCTGGTCTTTGTTACCCCATGGGAGCTGAAACAAAAGTCCAGAGATTGTTTGCCTCTATGCCAGCTGGCGCACCTCTACCCTCCCATTACCATGGCATTAGGAGGGATCTCGGGATTATGCAGTAGAGGTGCCTGTCCTAACTGGCCCGGGGCAGAACCTATCTGCCCCGGGAGAGGTAATTGCTTTGACTCAGGTTGCTGGTGAGGGGCCTGCAGGGTTTTGTATGACCTCAGGGGGCCTTGTGGCAAGAGGTTTTGTTCCATGATGAGATCCATCTGACATTTGCTTCTCTCACTCTCTGTCTCTGTGTCTCTCTCACTCTCTGTCTCTGTGTGTGTCTCTCTCTCTCGCTCTCGCTCTCGCTCTCTCTGTGTGTGTCTCTCTCTCTCTCTCTCTCTCTCTCTCTCGCTCTCTCTCTGTGTCTCTCTCTCGCTCTCTCTGTGTGTCTCTCTCTCTCTCTCTCTCTCTCTGTGTCTCGCTCTCGCTCTCTCTGTGTGTCTCTCTCTCTCTCTCTCTCTCTCTCTCTCTGTGTCTCTCTCTCGCTCTCTCTGTGTGTCTCTCTTTCGCTCTCTGTGTGTGTCTCTCTCTCGCTCTCTCCCCGTGGCTCTCTCTCCGTGTCTCTCTCTCTCTCTCCCCGTGTCTCTCTGTCTCCCCCCCCCTTACAGACAGCTGGCGCTGAAGGCCCTGAACGAGCGTCTGAAGCGCGTGGAGGACCAGTCCGCCTGGCCCAGCATGGACGACGAGGAGGACGAGGAGGACGACGAGGTCCGCACGGACACCCAGCCGCTCCTGGGCGGCGGAGGTCGGGAGCCCTCCTCCGCCGCCACCAAGCCGGGGCTAGGGGGAGGAGGAGGAGCCGGCGGGAGCCTGTCCTCCTCCTCCTCCACCTCCCTCGCGGGGGCGGCGTCCCAGGCCGGCGTCCAGCACCCAGAGTCCAGCATCATTAGCTTCGAGGACGCACACTCAAGATCTTAACCGTACACACACACACACACAAACACACACACAACGGCGCCCTCGAACGGGCTCGCTAGAGCTTTTGAAGAGGATATTTATACGATTTGACGACAGACGATGACTGAACACTAGTAACCACCTATTGGAAACACGCCCCTGTCTGTGACTCGTTCACCTGCACGCGGGGGGGTCACACACGCAAGCACATGCATACATGCACACACACTAGCGCAGACCCGAGTGCTCCTACCTAACCGCTATGGCTATGGATGCCATCCCAGTGAGCTTGAGACACTGTTTACTTGTGTGTGGCGACTCGGATGGGCGGGGGAGGGTCGATGTGTTTTCCGGCTCACCGTCCTGTATGCTATCACAGACCCTTCTGCAATCTCCCAGTCCCTGCGTACGGCCCCGAACCAACCAGAAGACGTATGCAAGATCTCTTCTTTCTCTCCAATTTTTTCAAATAAATGACTAAATGGTTAGACAGCATTTATTTTTTTCATTGAGTTTTTTCCCCCCCAGTGCCAGCCAATAAGAGACTCTGAATTTCAGATTCCCCAGCTGTAAACAAAACATGTGTTTTAATAACCAGCTCTCGTCCTCGCTAACTGAGTCATGCAGCTGCAGTAAGGCATTTGGGTTTGGTTTGCGAAAGTGTGGACGGCGTGCTACGTTTAGAGAAAACAATCCTTAAATTAAACGGATCAGGCATCCGATGTGAACCAGAAGCCTGGAGACACAAAACCAGGCATCGGACTACTACAGGCCAGCAGCTTGCGTGTATTGGCTGTGGTCTGTTGTCTGGGTCTTACCCAAAGATTTCGAGTGGTGGAAAAGAAACTCTGGACTGGATCCCATCCGCCAGGACTGGATTGATCCCTGCTTTTTTTGTCGATCAACGGTTAAGCGTCTGCCTAAATATCTCACTATCTCCATTTTGTTTTAGGTGATCTTTCAACACTTCTTTTTTCTTCTCACTCTAAAGCTTAATATAAAATATGTAACACACAAAGCAACTTTCTGTTCACCGCAGGTGTACAGACCGATGTGCACCAATGATCTTATTGAAATATTATTTTCCCAGGACTGATTGATACTGTATTGTTTTCGTTTTTTTCGTCCCCGTTTCTGTCCGTGCTCGACTGTATTTCCCACTAGTGATAAGATGCACGGTCTCTTCATGATGACAGTGAAGAAAGCCCACAGCTCCTGTGAGCTCTGGGGAAAACCAATTCATCTTTAGACTGACGGAATCACTTGTTTTGTGTTTCTTTTGAAGGAAATGTAGAAGCACAGATTCCACCGAGCGCAGCCTGTGCAGTGTGTAGCACATCCACTACTATAATTCAGATGTTCAACCCACAGAAATAATCCGATGTGGTTTTGTGTTCATGTGTACACAAATATAATACTGTTCTGGGTGTTTTTTATTTTGTAAATTCCTGGTGCGAAAATAAATATGTGCAAAGATGTCGCTCCTACACCTCCGTCAAAGTCCTGTCGGCTCTCTTGAACGTGCACGCCTCTCTTCCCTCTGAAGTAACCTTAACGCTGCGTGCGAAGGGTGTTGGCGGTTTGTTGGTACAGGAAGAGAGTGGTGGTGTTGGGTTAATTCAGTCTTTATTTGTATTGAATTGTTTTCCGTTCCTGAAATGTATTCTATGCCCGAGACGCGCTGCTAATCTCTCGGTGGAAGAGGATGATGATGAAGGTGATGATGGAGATGGAGGAGAGAACCCCGCCGTCTCTCGGCCAAGAAGTTCGTGGTTGTCGTCTCTTAGGTACGAACGTGAACGCAGGGTAACCCTGCGTTCACACCAAAAGATGCAAAAAGTTGACGCGCGTCGTGATCCCATTCAAAGTGAATGTAGAGACGCGTTGCTGCTTTGCTGCCGAGAAAACGGGCAGCAAAACTTGATTTGCGGCGCGTCAAAATCTGATTTGCGGCGCGGCATGCCCGTGCCCGCTGCCGGGCACGGGCGAAGGGCGCGTTCACGTATTTTGTGGCGCGTCAAATGCTGCTCGAGTTGAAATATTTCAACTTTTGACGCGCGTCAAAAGTTTGACGCGCGTCAAAACTTGATTTGACGCGCCGCAAAACTTGATTTGACGCGCCGCAAAACTCAGGCGTCAACGCGTTCGGGCAGCAAATGCATCTTTTGGTGTGAACGCAGGGTTACGCTAGCGGTCCAATGAAAGGAAACCCGGGCAGCAAGTCGATGTTGTCGACTGCGTTGTTGAACAAATGGATTATTTTTAAACTTGAGATGGCTTCCCCCCGAGTTTCTATCCAATGTTGTTTAGGATGTCGCCAATCAATAAAATTTATATGAAAAATCCATGGATGAGGAATTGTTGTGTTTTCGCTGAACACGCGATGAATAATATTAAACTTAGCAAAAGTTAGGAAACTGGTTTTTGGAAACAACATGGCATCCCCCAAAGAGGTACCCAAATAAGTAGGCCTATGAGTATTTCATAAATATGAAAACCGGTACAATGAAGTGCAATGTTTGTATATCGTAAACATTATACAAGGAAGGTGCGGTTGAATGCGCTTTCTTATCTTTATGGAAATGGTCATGTTGGCGTAATTGTTTTATTACTGGTGTAGTACTAGAAATGACCGCCAGGGGGAGTAGTAGGTCCGGGAAAATCAGCGTAGTTGTCTGCGCGCAAATAATTTCTCAAAAAAAGAAAAATATATATATAATATATATCATGAATTTGGGTCAAATATGTCAACTTTAATAAAGGAAACCTTTTGCTTGAAATATATAAAGCATGTCTTGAATGGCTCTACTAGGCCTATTATTAATGCAGAACCCACATTGCACGTATTGTATATAAATTACACTTTGTCTATTTAGATTTGGTTCTTGATAGGCTATTAGACCACCCTGCTGATGGAAAAGATGCAAGGTATTGTGTCACTCTTTTATTTTTATTTGACCATTCAAAGACAATATGTCATGTAACGGTTCTAGTAACATTTGTTTTCCAATTACAATGCAACCTCTGGTTCGTCCTTTGAAAACACCCTTGAATGACACTTACCTCGTAAAAAATAGACGATGTGTTGGGCTCAAATGTACTCTCAAAAGCACATCTCCACACATGATTAGGCCAACAGTGAACAAGTCGCTTCACTCGGCGTGCCCGCGCAGGTGTGGCTCATGCTCGTCCCCGACACCCCTCCCCCCTCCACTACATACCCTTGCTGCGCGCACCCGTGTTGTAGTTCATTGTATCGGTTGGAGGCTCGAGGAGTTGCGACTAGAGTGATCGGCAGAGCGACCCAACGCTGGAATACCGGACTCCTTGCCCTAAAAGACTTCAGGTAAACTACTGTTCAAATATTTCACTCGGGGATCGAAAACAATAGCTGTGTCTACCAATGACTGGTTTATGGGTGGAATTGGGGAATCAGTGTAAAGTTGTCCACGTCGCTGAACGGTGGAATGCTAGCGATGCTAAGCGCTAACGCGATAAGCCAGTCAAGTTGGCCCAGTCCGACGTCGGCTCCAGCGCCGCTTCCGCACTCTGTGCGACCGTGGGCTCGCTGCTGCCGCGGTGAAGACTCAAGTGTTGTGCTGTGAATACATCGCTTCGTTTCGCCAAATCTTAACCGGTTGGTTAGTGTTCATAAAGAGGTCTCTAGGATTTGTGAAGCGAAAGCAAAAGTTATGTTTTGCTAAATTGAAGCGGATCTATTTCGAAGAGCCAACGTTACTAAACCATAACGTTTTTCAACACTAACGCCTCTTATTACGCCTTCCCCGACTAATCTTCCAAAACAGTGTTGTCAGTATATAATTGGCCTATTGTTGGAAAGCATTGCGTTAACCATTGTAAGTGACAGAATAAACTCAACATAGCCTGCCTTTTTTTTTTTTATAGAGGAATAATCATTTCCAAAGTTTCAATAACGGAAAAGCAAGAATTGTGAAATTTATTTTTCCTATAAGTCTCATATTGAACTTGGGCGGTTTGAAATTTGGCCCTCGCTTCTTCTAACAGTACTGTACATTATGTGCCGCTCGGCTTGTTTAGTTTGGATCGGGGCCACCCACCCTTTCTTCCACTGCGGACACACTAGCCATCTGTTGCCGATGTGATGACGCCATCTTTCTGGTGTGACCCACCCAGTAGCTAGGTGGTTAAAAGTCTCTCACCAAACAGTGGAGGCTCAGATGAGGGAGAACATCAAACTGGAAATGGTGTCTTGTGCTGCTTGAAAAGCCCCAGGCCACTTCCCATATATAGTGACGCTGACCAAGCAAAGCTATAAGTCATTGACCTGTTTTTGTATTTATTGTTTTTTATTAGCCATTTTGTTCATTTAGGCTGTTCATCATTTGTGATGAATAACTAGGTCATTGACATTTGGTTTGTGCTAAGGCCAACTTGAACTATGTGCTTTTGTGTCATTTACATTAAGGTGTATCTATAAAAACGTATGTGTTTGTTAAACATTGATAAGGTAGGAATTGATAAAGTACTTTCAGATGAAATCAGCATTAAATGAACCAAATATATCAAGTGTTCAACCACAGGAACGAAACGGATTGCATGCCTTTAATCGTGGTTGAACTGAATTTTGTAATTATCCAGATGCTCTACTGTGGGTTTAAGTGCTGAATGCCACACATAAGCATGTGTGTGTATAGTTAGTTACCCTACAAGATGAACCCTGACTCGCAAGCTGAAGTTGTGGTAGCAACGACGAATAAAAGAAAAATCACCTTTTGTAATTCAGACACAATCAGCTCATGCTCCACTCACGCCCAGGGCATAAATCAAATGCACCCATTGGCAAGGGCAATTGACAGGGAGATTGACAGAGCCATCATAGTGAGTGTCCTCTCCCATTGAAGGTCTTGTCTGCTTTGTTATTTCCGGCCTCCGGGCCATTGCCTTTATCAACCGATCACTCGCACTCTGCTCTGTCCAGATAAAGGCATCAAATCAGCACATTGACAAGATGGCTGCCTCCCCTTGACTTTTTTCTCTTCTCTCCCTAGTCCCATTCCATCATTCTTATCTTCATTCTATCTTAAATTCCTCATCATTTTCCTCTGCTCCCTATCTTGTTTGGTGCTCCATATTATCGTTTCTGATACACTGTCCCTCGTTCATCTCCGTAGTCCCCTACTCGTTCTAGTGGTTCTCTGCGTGTGTCTCTCGGCCACGGTTGGCTGTAAATTGATGTGCAGACCTCAACTGAGATTAATCAACTGTATAGGAAGGAATGGACTGTGCCATACTTGCGGCCCACCAGTACAACGGGGTATTTGCAGGGGTTAACAGAGATTTGCATAGGTGGCCTGGAATTCATTATCCACATGGATTAGGTCAGATCTGCTAGGGGCAAATCATAGGGGTGCATGCTATGCGTTCCTTTTGGGCAAATGTGCCAGATGCTCTCAAACTAAATGGATCTTGTCAAACGCAATGCAACACCGTGTCGTCCACAACTGGCCACGAATGTCATTGACATTGGATGTGTTCACCAACATCGCGACATGGACCACTTGGATCATTTCGTGGTCAGTACAGGTGTGTCAAATTTGACCTGACATCCCCATGCTCGACCGGTGGAATAATTAGCCCTCTAATAGCTCCACGGTCACAGACGCTAACTCACGTAGGCGTTGCGTAAAGCTGATGACGGCCTCACCCCACCACTGTTCTGAGGTTTAGCAGCGAGTGGTCAATGTTAATTTTCCACACTGACAAGGCTCTGAGATGTGGTATATCTGTGCGGTGGATGTTAATTTCCCAGCTTCCGCAAGGCAGACAATGAACGCCTTTACACGCTGCCGACAGGCTGCATTCAGAGCCAAAGCGTGGGTTTGTAACAAGGGAGCAACAAAAAGAAGGCTTTGAGTTTGGGCGCCGTTTCTTCCGGATGTGTGCAGGCGTCAGACATAAATTATTTTAAAATTGATTATTGTTCTGTTGAAATTGCAACGCCTGGTTTGCTGTGCAGTGATTCATTCCTTTTGGGACTGGCTCTGAACATCAGTGGTTGTGATGAAACTCAAAGAAAAAGCTCCAACCCCTCAGCCTCACAAGCGTGTCCTACAGTTTTGTGTACTGTTTATTCGCTAGGGACTGACGGAACGTATTCAGAGACGTTAAACCGGTTCTCGTCTGTGCGACAATCTCTTACGCATTTGCCGACATGTCCCTGAGCACTCGAGGGGGAAAACGCATTTGCATTCTTCTCATTCCGTCCTCAAACCTCCCTGGCTCAGGAGCCTGCTGGGTCACCAGCCTCATGTACTCTGTGTTGTAATGTGTTCTTACCCTGCCACGCTGGCATTCTGGGAATGCAAGTGCAGAGCCCCTCGTCTGTTTGGGCCCATCGGAGGTCACGGATCAATCTCCGCTCGGCTTACCGCGTCCAAGACTACATGGTCGTGAATCGTGTGTGTGTGTGTGTGTGTCTTTTGATTTGAATTAGTGCTAGTCGGATTTGGTGGCCATAGCAACGCACACGCCCGCGCAAACATGCACCCCTTACTTCTGCCGAATTGCTAAATCCAGAGATTATACAAATAACACTTTTGAGTACCACACCAATGTATGGCTATACGGAGCCTTTCCTGTTTCGGCCTCGGTTCTCCGCCATTTCTTGTTTGTTTTGTCTGAATGGCGTCCGTGCTAGAGCCTTTCCTCCGCCTGTTGAGGTTGGCTTTGATTTGTTGCCAGGCCAGAGTTTGTCAACACTTGATCTTTTGGGCTCGGGGGGGGGGGGGGGGTACGGTACGGCTATAAACTTAAGCCCTGTGGCCATCTCTTCAGGGTAGGGCTCTGCGATGAGACTTGCAAACCACCCCAGGTGTGTGTTCCTGCGCACAGGCAGTTCTCTAGAGCATGACACATCGCTCATGTCTAAACTGCACCCATTTCCCCCCCCCCCCCCCCCCCCCTCCTAGCCCCGTCCTTGGAGCTCACTGCCTGCTGGCATATGTTGAAGTCTTTGATATTCTCAAAGGCCTTAATCAATGCTGAAGCGTTCATCATTCATTGATACACATTTCGGCATTAGACATTTATCAAGTCAAATACCAAACGGCTACACTGGTGCTTTTCTCTGCATCAGATCATTATGAAGTAATTGCTTTAGGAATGCTTATCAGACAGGCTATTACGCCTCTGGTCATTTGTAATGGGCATTCGTCATTATTTTTCATCATCATTCTGATGTACTAAATGATTTGGACATTAATTGAAAATCTCATCCATCCATCTGGAAAATAATGAGAAACGTGACGTCTGTAGCCGTACTCTCAATAGCAGTACCAGTACATTAAACCAATTCCTCCTGTTGCAATACCATTGTCCCGCTACCGAGCTCAACCAATGAGGCAAAGCAATCGGCCCAGAATCGTTCTCGAGCTACAAGAGCACACACACAAACGTTCATCTTCCGAATGCTCATTTCTCCTTTCTCAGTCAGTTGAGCAACCTCCCTCTCACCCACATGAGCACGTCACCGGGCTGTAACTATTTACCACCGCACGGGGCTGAAGTCTCGCTGGAACATTCACATCAGTTTCTATTTCCGTGTGTTCCCAGTAACCGCGCATCAGAATAAGCTGCACAGAAACACAAGAGTCATCACCACAGAGACACCGTGAAATGGTTAGCTGGGCTGGCTGAGCGTCATTTCCACCCTCGTCCTTTTCAGCTATTCAAACCAACAAGACATTCTCGGGTACATTTTTCACCCATAATTTGTAACTTGGAGTACCACGACTGCAAATTGTTGTTTGTCTCTGACAATAACTCAAAACATCAACCTCCGTTGAGGTCTAAATCACGCCAACACGGTGCTAGCACACGGATTTCCTCGTCAAATCACGTGGTTTATCAGGGCACTAATGATCTGTTTAACTTCGAAATGCATGCCGTTATGCAAGATGGATCTGCCTCTGAATTTCACGCAGTCTTTAGACTGGCTCATCAAATGCGCTTTCTCTTTTGGGGAGGTGAACAGAAGGCTGTGCACGGGGGTAGTGTTATAGTGAATTCATTAATGACTCTCAATAATTAAACATAATAAGGCTTTCGATGTGCTCAGTGGCACGCAACCTCTCCTTACGGAATAATTGTTTTTAGCTATCCAAAACGCAGGGGGAATTAATTCTAGTTTAGTAAGAGTATTTTTTTTTATGGTCTTGAGTAGCCTTCAGCCATACATCATACATTCTGGAAGCATGAAGTAGTCAAGACTTTTCATGTTGTTGTCGGATATGACCTACAAAAGTGACCTAATGTTCCGTTACATCCTCATAGGCCTTCTGAGAAGCGGCACACTCAGTTTGGAAAGAAGTAACATCCACAACCCCCTTCCATTCATTTTGCCCCCCAGTTATTTCACCAGTCCATGTTTTTTTCCTTATGTTCTCTGGTAGTCACGTGACTTTGCTGTAATCACACTGTCCATTCCTGACCTTCCTGTCTCCTGCTGCTTCCACCCAACCGGTGGGCTGTGCCGGAGTCCTGTGTGGACGTCGTCGGTCATGCTCACCCTGCCCGCCTCTCTCCCTCTCTCCCCTCCACAGCCATGGCCGCCATCCGTAAGAAGCTGGTGATCGTGGGGGATGGAGCGTGCGGCAAGACCTGCCTGCTCATCGTCTTCAGTAAGGACCAGTTCCCCGAGGTCTACGTGCCCACCGTGTTCGAGAACTACGTGGCCGACATAGAGGTGGACAGCAAACAGGTGAGTCCGCCCTAGTAGTTGATGGCCAGTGTATTATTGAATTCTAAGTTCCTCGTCTGCCACAACTATGTTATGTTATGTCCTTAACTACGTAGCTACAGTCGGGTACAAAGAAACAAAGTCATGCTGGCATGTCATAGGTGTGTCATTATCAGAAGTAGTTATCTGCCCTGCCTGGAATGTAGTTTGGCCATGGGAGCGCTGTCAGAGCCGGCTGACTGGTTTAGCCCCTTTGGCAAAGATTAAAAGCGACCCGCTTAAAATTCTTGACATCGAAGCACTCAAATTGGTCGAAGACGGCAAGACCCCACCGTACGTGATAATCTGATAATAATCCGATATGTATCTTTCACTACATTACCCAAAAGTCATCGGTGATGTCGGCCCACAGGCCCCGACCTCTTTATGGATTAAATGGGGAATATGGGACATGCAGTTTTCTTGATGGGCCTGAGTGATTTCTGGGCTCCTGTGCAGCAGAGTATGTTCTGACGCCTCCTTCCTGTGGAGCGCCACTCCGAATGTCCTGGTTTCTGTTTCCGTCTTTAGCTTGCCGTCCCTCAGTGAGATAATGACCTCTGGTTTAATTCTGTCCTGCCCCATGTTGTGTGTGTGTGTGTGTGTGATGGAAGGCCAAGGTTTTCTATGGCAAGCTAGCCTAAATGTCCATTTTTAGATTGTGAGTGTGGTGCATTGGAAACGCTGTTAATCGTAATTCTTCGTCTTCTTCCTGTCTCTCCCTCTTTTGTCTTGCTGTGCGTCTGTCAGGTGGAGTTGGCTCTGTGGGATACAGCTGGACAGGAGGACTATGACCGGCTCAGGCCCCTGTCTTACCCAGATACAGATGTCATCCTGATGTGCTTCTCCATAGACAGCCCAGACAGTCTGGGTGAGTCCCCGACCCACCCACCCACCCACACTGCCTCTCTTTCCCCCGCTGTGCTCCTCAAACAAGGAGCTGAGCCCCATAGTTGGTGTGTTCTGGAAGTGGAACACTGCATTAACGGTTTCACCAGCTTTTGTGTATCGCTACAGTCGTGTGTTTCAATACAATTGTTAGCTTGGCGTTTTTCAACTGCCAGCTATTTGGGGCAAAGAACATTAAAAAAATCTTACTGAGGATGTTACTTTTCCAAACAAATAAAAGGCACAATCGTCCGACCAAAGATGTGTATTAAATATTGAACCCGGCATTCCCTCTGGTGCTGTTTCTCCCTGGAATATTTGCATGAGTCATGTGCATTTGAATCAAAGTCGTTTATTGTGCATGTGAGTTAAGGTCTGTGTCTTGTGCGAACACATCCGGTTTCATAAAGTATGACTTCAGCTCTTGAAAGAGGAACAGCATTGGGCACACCCACTCACATAACACTGCGCAGAATTGTATCAAATCTCCTTTCCCTGTCTAATATCACAGAATGATAAGAAAATGGGTAGGGATTCAGTTTAAACTAATTACTTTGTACATTATAAACACTGTCTGTACCTTATTAGAAGAGGAGATATTATTGTCACTTTGTGCTTAGTTTTTTACAGTTGGGTCATTTTTTGCAACATATGCCATTTGTAATCTCACGGAAATGTTTGTTCAGCCGTAAACCAGTAGATTCTCAGCTGACCAATCAGAAGACAGTGAAACCAATATACAGAAGGATCTCCTTATTTGGAAGCAGGCCTTCGTTATCGTTCTCTTACCTCAACCGAAGAGTAAATGGCAGCAAGCTAAATTGAACATTGTATAAATGGGTAACTATAGTCAAAGTTCAAGCGCAATAAATTGGCACAAATCAATCCAAAGCAACTGACATAGGTCTAATTTGTCATGGAGTAAATATACAGATTAAAGTGCTTTTGATTGAGGCTGGCTTATCTGGTAATATTGTCTTGGAGGACTCTTATCTTAATTGAATGCTTAATTGTACCCCTTAAACTAATTTAAGATGAATGTAATTGCTCTTCTATATCATGAAGTATTCATATCCTCCATGGCCTTAACCTGCTTCGAGTATCAAATATTGCACTGCATTAGTCTCACTCAGTTTCTATTGAATGGAATTTCATCTTTATAGTTTTCATCATCATTGGTTGGAAGGCTTTCCTTCCAAGAAGGATGTCCTTCCAACCCTAAGAATTGAGGTTGCCAATTATATTTACATGAAAAAATATTTACATAAAAAGTGCGATAAAACCTAGTTTTGTTAATGTAAATTGAACCAATTGGGATATTTGCACACTCTTAGTTGGTTGCAGATGGTTGCCGCAGAAATGCAACGTGATCACGCAGATTTTCAGGCGACGAGATTAAAAAAGTTGCGAGCCTATGCCAAATACTAGCGGTAGTGCTGCTCTTCACTTTGTCTGTCGCTGCGGTCCACTTGATTCTCCTGTAACCACCTCCCCCATCTCCCGCCCACACAGAGAACATCCCAGAGAAGTGGACCCCTGAGGTGAAGCACTTCTGCCCCAACGTTCCCATCATCCTCGTGGGAAACAAGAAGGACCTGCGCAACGACGACCACACCCGCCGGGAACTTGCCAAGATGAAACAGGTACACGGGGCCCAGGCTGTCCGGCTTGGCGATGTCTGGGGACAACGCTTCAGTGTTGCTATTAAAACCTATGATGTTGCAACCCAGAATTGATCAGAAATACAATTACAACTTTTTGAATTTTAGCACCCTCCTGGATCCTTCTGCATCCTCATCGTTGTGATCGTGTATTCTACAGCAACTGTAGGGAACACGATTAGTCAGTGGATGGCGATATAGGTTTCATATGACCCTGTATCTTTTGTCCAATAGGAGCCAGTCAAGCCAGAAGAGGGCCGGGACATGGCCAATAAGATCGCAGCGTTTGGCTACATGGAGTGCTCGGCCAAGACCAAGGACGGCGTGCGGGAGGTGTTCGAGATGGCCACCAGGGCGGCGCTGCAGGCGCGTCGCGGCAAGCAGAAGACCAAGTGTCTTCTGCTGTAGAAGTGGACTCGCCGCTGGACTCTTTGTCGACCCTGGGCTGGTGACGCGCAGCCAGGGCTCATGCGGGGACTTTGGGATGATGGGAGATGGACGTGGGTGGGTGGGTCTAAAGTGCTAAAAAAGTGACTTCCGCCGTAACATGGCTGACATATTGGACTTGGGGTTTGACCTGGGTTCCCCTGAGCACTTGGGGGGAGGGAGGGAGAGAGAGTGGGAGGTTGGGGATGGCTGTATAGACCTTGGACGGAGGGGGAGGGACGGAGCCACACTGCCAATGGGTACCCACTGTAAACCAGTAGTATATGTGTCCCTGGGCTACTGGCAGTTTAAATTCCTTCCAACCAGCCTCTTAAAGAGAGAAAGATAATTTTAGCTGTTCTGTTTTTAAGGTCACATCGAGTTAAGAAAGTCTATTAAAGCTGTGACGAAGGCAGAGAATGGGGTTTGGGGAATTCACTGCCCCTGGATTGGCAAGTAAACAAGTGTGGGTGGGAGGGGGAAAACAAGCATTTTCCACCCCTAAACTGCAGTACAACTGTGCTACCCTGCATGGTACAACCCGTTCCATATACGCTGTTGGCAGTCGGCTCCGCTCTCCTCTCCCTGTTCCACAAAGTTGACTGCTGGTGCTCCGCTCCACCGGGGGCACCTGACACGACGCTCTCCCCCCCCCCCCCCCCCCCCCCCCCCCCCCACCAACACCACTAGGAGGAAGAACCAGGACAGGAGACAAGCGTGTTTACATGTATGAGCATGATCACACACCATGACCTCATCAGCGACATCCGAGACCTGTGTTTTCCTTTTAAGGAACTACTTTGTCATTTTCTTTTTTTTAACTGGTTGTGGAGAAGGGAAAATGGATGATAGCTGGTTTTGCTATCCATTCAGTAATTATAATTTGTTAACGTCTAGGACATTTGCCACCTATCTATTGATCTATTATGATTGTACTTGGTTAGTTTACTCGTTGACTATACCAACCAACCTGCATTGGCACCCAGATGAAAATTTAATTTGATTGGCCCGTGTGACCCTTCAGGTTTCCCTCGTTGTAGACATCTGATTCCAAGCCTTGAATTGAGTCGAGTGTGATTCCTGTCTGGCTTTGCTGCCTGATCTGCGTACCAAATAAGCACACAGGCTTTACCGAAGCTATTCTCCTAGATGTGATTCATCAAAAATTTCCCCCGCCCTCCTTACCATCAGAACACCTGTGAGCCGTCTCCTTCTCCTGTTCTTCCTGCCTTTTGCCCAGGTGGAGGACAGTTCTAGAAACCTTCTCTTGTTTTTATGTTTCTTTAAAAAAAAAAAGATATATCTTTAATATGTTGTCTATCAGTATTTAAGATTGGGAGGTGGAAGACTGTGGACTGCTAATGTTTTCGCTTTGTTCTTGTTTTTAATTTTATTACTTTAGGCTTTTTTTTCATCTACATTAGGTTGTTGGACCCCATCAGTCATCCCTGCCAAATGCTGGTATTGGGCAGAAAGGATAAAGGCGGGCCACTGCTGCCTGTCTACAACTTGGTTAGGACCACAATTGCTGTATAGGATTTTATTTTGAACCCAAACTAGACGAATAAAGACAATAGGAAGAAAGCGTAAGTCTCCTTGTCGTGTACAAATTCCTTTTATGCTTTTATTGTATTTTTACTTTTTTTTGTGAAATGGAACAGGAAAAACAAAGCTGAATGCATAAGTCTGTAAATATACAATGTGGGTTTGTTCATACTAGACTACACACGCACAGGACTGGAAACTGTATTTGTAAACTAGGTTTGGTTTGTGTAATAAATTACTTTCTTGTAACACGTTTCCTTTGTGTTCGGGTTGTAGGGAGGGAGGGAGCGAGGGGCACCTGAGGGGGGAGTTACGATAGACTTTCATCAATCAATAGAGATCGATTCCCAGTGGAGGGCTTATGAAATGAAGTTGTGTAAAGTGTATTGGTTTATCATTCTTTGTCGAGACAGCATTGTATTCCACAGTTGGATGCATATGTAATCAAATGCAATGGCCATGAAACTAACTGACCACTCAAACCTTACGTATGCCAGTAGTACATGTAAATATTTAATAGAAATGTAAATGTTGGGTGTTTGTCTTGTTTTTATAATGCTAAAGGGCTTCGGCACCACTGCTGGATTACCTAATGTCCGAGGAAAAACAATAACGGGGGATGTGGAATAAAAGGAGGGCTTGACCTGTAAGTACCTGCCATTTTAATAAAAGAAAGATAGTTTAGAAAGCAGGTAGATGACAGCTGTCTCACATGTAATCATGATTCTTTAGGTGCAACTAACTTGTTACATCTCCATATAGGCCTGAGTGTGTTACTGATATACCACTCGAATTGTTATGGCATGCTGTGACATCCTCATTGCTGTGAACGAATATTTGTCCGCATTTCCAATAAAACACACAGTCCGCATAATCCACAAGACGGTACCGCATAGGTGCCATTGTCACACGAGTAGGCCTACTGCTTCTAAAAATACAAGCCATGCAGTATCACTGCTCGTTTCCATAGAATAGCGCTCTCCAGAACAGGCACATACTCATAACTCTTGTCACGCACACATTAATCATGTCATCCACACACTGTACGCCCAGAATACAAAAACCTGAAGACTTACAGTGGGCCGTAAGGGTATACGTGTGTTGATAGGGAAATGTCTGAGTACATACAGTAGTTTACATTGCTATTGTATTTCATATGGTAGCCTACATTTGAACCTCCATCAAGGCGTTGTTCTGTTAACACAGTACAGTTGGTTCTCTGTGTATGAGATAACAGAGTACAGAGGGCGGAGGAAGAGAAATACGACCAATATCACCCACGCCACCAGCCCCTGCATAAATACCAGTGTGTAGGGTGCTGAGGTGAGATGGAGTGCGTGGGATGTGCTGGAGGCTGGTGTGTGTGTGTGTGTGTGTGTGTGTGTGTGTGTGTGTGTGTGTGTGTGTGTGTGTGTGTGTGTGTGTGTGTGTGTGTGTGTGTGTGTGTGTGCGCGCGAGTGCATCCGCATTTGACTGGCTGCCACCAGCTACCAGTAAGGGTCAACAAGTTAGGTGGATCGGAAAAAACATTGCTTTGAAAAATGTTGCAATTGACTTATTGCATTCTTTTGTTGCACCAGTTTGTTATACACTTGTTTAAAGAAAATCTATTCCTGTCCCTTCCCCTTTCCATCGGTGGGAGAGAAGCTAAAGTGGAGTAGGGCTGGCCGGGGAAGTGGGGTGATTGATTGCAGGCCGGAGGGGAGGAGAGCTCCGATGTGAAAACATTAAACATCACGGTTTTAAGTGGTTCTACGAAAAGTAACTCTTCTTTTACACGGTCATATTTCAACAGTAACAATGTGTCTTTGATTCACTAGTAGGAAACAGTGGTATAAGGACAGATACAGAAAGGCAGCCAGGCGGACAGCCATGTAGACGGATGAAGACATATAGGCGAATAGATATATTAAGACATTCAGCCAGACAGGTGGATATAGGCTACATACAGACAGATAGGCCTACAGGATAGAATAGATGATAAGGAAAACTAAAGCAAAGAATACAAAATAGAAAGAGATTAAAGATCAGGAAGGAAGGATGTGAGTCATAGTCCATCCAAAAACCGCTTGCTAAGCAGGGTGTATAATAAAGGGCCCGGACGGATATACAACCCACACTTTGGACCGGACGTTAAGTACAGAGTCGGGCGGGCAAAAAGGCGCAGATAGAGACAGAAGTACAGAAAGAGAGAGGAAAAATGCATTCCAACAGCCAGGCCTACGCCTCTCGCTCTCCTTCAAATTCCTTTCTCTCTATGTCTAGGTCTGTGCCTCCATTGCAGATCTCCCTACCGGGTCTATGCGGGCCTGCGTCGACTAGAGAGTGTAGCGCTCAGCGCAGCTCAACCAGTGGCTTTATATACCGGTCTATTTTTAGATCCGCGCGAGCCCAACTATTTTTAACCAATATGAGCTCATCATCCCAATCGCTTTGTCCAATGAGCGAGGAGGAGAGGAGGCGGCTGTCCAATGGTAAACGCCATGGAGAGAAAGGGGGGCGGGTTGCAGGGGAACGTATTATATGCAGCAAAATAGTGGGCTAGTGAGTGAGTGAGTGAGTTATGACTTTGAGCTGCGTCCCCTCTCACTCTCTGTTCTGACTTCATCAAATAAATTGATGACAGTGATTGACCCGGGTGATGCTTCACCCAGAAACCTAATGCCGGTACTCATGTCACTGTTGTTGTTTTGGTTTGTAACTTCTAATGCCCTGAACACCGCACCCTAGGTAAGGTTGCCTTCCAATGTTACATGAACTGTCATGGGAAAGGAATGCAGTCGGTTTCAATAACACACCGCAAGCTCTCAAAAAGACTCCCCGTATCTAAACCGCGTCCATCTCTTGATCAAAACAGCGACTTGGTTGTTGTTTTTTAACCGGACTACACTTCCAAGTCGCCAAGTAAAAAGTGCATAGCGACGCTCCCGTCGGGCGCGCTCCCGAGTGCGCGCAGCAGGTAGGGTATGGGGAAGAACGAATCACTTCCATGTAGGCCTGGTAAGGTTACTTCTTCCACACTATGTATGTGGCGTGTATTATGACCTAGAAAATGTGCCTACAATCTAAAGAACGCCTTCATAAATAAACAGACTTCTCTTTAAAACGTTGGTTTTAACTCAGTTGAAAAATGAGCAACCGCACACACGTAGGGTGTGAAAACATCATAGGCTCGTATGAAATCAAGGTACCGCAAGGCCTAATGCTCACATGCAACAGACCTGAGTCGCTTAATGTACTGCCGCATTCCCTAGTTGAGTTTGTCGACTGTCGTAGTGTGTTGTTGAGTATAGAACCACATTGGCCTCTAGCGACACAAATGCCTCATTACACCGTTGACCGTGAAAAATAATAATTATAGGCTATCTAGGAAGTTTGTCGAATTTAAAAGAAACGTGCGTTTCTTTGGTGACGCCAAATAATTAACGAACACGTGAGCAGGTATCTGCAGCTTGGAAAAATATATAACCAAACAATAGCTTTTCATATTTTTTAACACAATGTAAGTAAGAAATAATGAGCTTCAACACACGTAAAGCTTCTGACTAAGCAAGGCCTATCGGTCTATTAGGTAGGCTATGTTTTTGCATGATAGAACTGCATTCAAATTGAAAGAATTTATAATAGCCTACTTTTTGTTTGAGTAATGTAGCTAATGGTATCAAGCTATGCCTTGGATGAGACGTCGGTAAATGCCAGAATAAGTCGATTTAGACGCCGTTTAAATCGTCATTTTGAGGTTTAATTGAACGGTCTCAACTTCTCCTGGCAGGTAATGACGGACGACCAACGCAAGATGGCAGAACTCGTCCTGGTATACACGAGGCACGTTCCACAGCGTGAGCATACGGCGGGAACACTAGGAGAGAAACGGTAACGGTTTTATTTATGAGATCGGTTTTATTTTTGCAATGTTTACCGAACGGTAAAATGTATTTATGCATTTATGTTTACTCAATGTCGGGACCGTCCGTGTATGGAGAGACGAGAGGGCACAGATGCCTGCTTTTATAGCTGCATCATGGTGGGATTTCAGGAGAAAGTTTGCGGTGAGATCCAAGAGGTTGGCAGGGAACCGAGCAACAGAAGCGCCCTCTCTAATTGCCCAATATGACGCCATGTGTCCGGTAGAGATCACAGGAACCATTCAGAAAGGGGTTGATCCATTCGGACCCCGCTACGCCTAATTAACTTGAGGGACGTAAAGATGGAAAGTTCTGAAGAATTCCATGGTTTTGTGCCTAGTTTTCAAGGGAGTTGTCTCGTTTCATGTGCGCTTTAATACCTTGACTTTAACACGTATGAGTCATCCAGTGGTCAAACGAAATAGAGAGAAGGCAATGTATTAAAATGTAACATTCCTGTCTTTTTTTTTAAAAAACCTTTTGGGGTTTCTACCCTCTATATCTTCTTGACCCTGTATTTTTCGCTCTTCGCATTCCTGTCCTCTCCTTCTCTAGTTGTGATGCACACCTCCCTGAATGACTAACTGTGGCAGGATCCAGACTGTCCTGTTTGTGCTAGCAGCTCATTAAGCCCTTTGACAACACAGTGTTGTCAACAAAGTCCTCCTCTGTCCTGACCATTTCCAGGGCGCCACCTCAGATTTAATGTTTTATTACAATGCAAAAAACTAGACACATTTTGTGGCTGGGGAGCAATTAAAGAACAGATATACATATCGTTTTTTACAATTATAGATCTTTGTCCCCCATTTGGTGTTGCTTGACGACATGCCTTTTAATAGTTTAATAATATCCCAATTAAGGATTTATGCTCGACAGGCTGCTTCGTTTATCCAGGTGACCAGACGTGTTTGGCGACATGGTTCCTCTCTAATGGCGGATCAGTGTGTATCACTGTTGACGGTTGGCAGTGGGGTCACATTGCACGGGGCGCTGCCTCAGCACTGCAGACTTAATTATACAACACGCGGGACGGGAAGAATGAATGATTTATTTGATTTCGGATGAGACCAGAAGAAAGAAAAAAAACAAAACATGTACTCCCTCATTGGCGCGCAACCTAAATTCATTTTTCATCAGTGCCGGAGCATAAATAGTTAGCGGCGCTGGCCTGCGTCTGAACTAGCAATCGCTGCACCTCTGCAGCTGAAGGAGGGCGACTATAGCGCGAGCAACGCCGCGGGCTACAATCTGCAAATGATGTTGGGAGGGTGTGGGGGGAGTGAATAATGAAGGTGAAGGAAGGAGAAGGGATACATGTAGGAGAGATAGAGGACAAGTTGCATAGTGGGTGGGAGAACTCACCCTGAAGAGGGCAAGTTATTAAGAGAGCGGGAGAGAGGGAGAGACTGAATATGGGAGAGATTGTAAGAAAGAACAGAATGTGTGAGAGAGGGAGAGACGTTGAGAAGATAAAATAGGAGGTTTTATACTGTGTGTATTAATATGAATATATTTGCGTGTGTTTTTTTATGTTTCGCTGTGTGGTTGTGTAGGTGTGGGCCAGACCTGGTGTGTGTGTGCATCTGGATGAGTTTGTAGACCGCATGTATGTTTGCACGTCAACGTGTGACAGTATGTGTGATTAAATCTGTGTCTGCGTGTGTGTTTGTGTGATACAGAGACAGACTACGTGCTTGTGTGTGTGTTTGTGTGATTGTACAAGTGTAGTTGTGTGTTTGTGTGTCTGTGTGTGTGTGTGTGGGGGGGGGGGGGGGGGGGGGGGGGGGGGGGTTGGGGGTGTGTGTGTGTGGGTGTGGGTATAATGATTTTAGATCTTGCTCCCTCCACCTCCCACAGTGACACTGCTGTAGAGGGAGAGAGAGAGAGAGAGAGAGAGAGAGAGAGAGGATAGAGAGAGAGAGAGAGAGAGAGAGAGAGAGAGAGAGAGAGAGAGAGAGAGAGAGAGAGAGAGAGAGAGAGAGGGAGAGAGAGAGAGGATAGAGAGAGAGATACATAACAGAGAGGGAGTGCCAGAGACCAGTCACATGTGGAGAGACAGAAACTGGGAGAGAGAAACTGAGAGAGAGAGAGGGAGCAGTTCAAAGAGGAAAGAGAGAGGAGACCAGCCTTCAGACTGAGGAGCTAGCTGTCAAACAATCGCCGGAGTTTACTCCATTTTATTGGAATACATTTTTTTCCGCATTTTGACCAAACCCATACACACATACAGACACTCTCTCTCATACAAAGATAGACACTCGTACATCCTCACACAAGGAACCAGCACATTGGAACACACATACACAGACACACACGTGGACAGACTTTTCCACAAGCAGAGGACCTAGAAGAGGTGTGAGTGTGTGTGACTCTCAGTTTTAATCCTGTGAGTGTGTTTGGAAAACACACTTGCGAGGAGCAGCAGTGAGTGTGCGCGTCCATCATTGCGCCTGTTTAGTGTGCGCAACGCAGACTAACTTCACTTTGGACTTGCCCTTTTTCATTCATTCTTTTTCGTGCCTTAAGTAACGCCGTCGCTTGGGACTGAACCTGTGCCCCTCAAACCAGCGGCGCACCTTGTGTTCGCGTGAGTGTCCGGGATCTAGACCTGTGTGTTTGTGTGTGTGTGTGTGTGTTTGGGTCACACCAGTCAGAAAGGCTAGTCATGGAGCTGTGTTGGCCACTGAGGGTGGTCCTCGTCCTACTGTTCGGGACCGCGTCCACCGGAGCCTGGAGAGCGTCTCAACCCAGACTACAGTTCACACACTCAGGTAGGAGTACGCCGCTGCACACACACACACACACACACACACACACACACACACACACACACACACACACACACACACACACACACACACACACACACACACACACACACACACACACACACACACACACACACACACACTCGCGCCGCGTGGTGGAGTCCCAGACAGCGTATTGTTATAACTAGGGCACAGTGTTGGATATACAATAGCCCCCACAACAATACGGTATTGTGATGCTATTAGCGCACATGAGTTAAGATTCTGGGAAAATGTGAAAAACATAATCTTCTCACAATGTATCTGCGTTCGATGGATGGAATGATGCTCTTAATACAATGGGTACACTATTGGTACATAACAAAACAGTACTGCAGTATTGGGAAATAACCCCAGTGGACCATGGGGATAATCTTGAGGCACATGAGCGACTAGTCGTATTACTATCCATACATGAATACATATATTGATATTGTGGTGTTCGAAGCCCTACAGTATTTTGGAAGCCAGACTTTCTCAAAGGGCCAACACCCCTATGTTTATGTTAATTGATCTACCTTCTGTCATAAACATAAACCACCTTGTGGTTCTGCTCATCTTTGGCATGAATAGAAGCCACAGAAATGGAATATGCTCTAATAGGAGAGAAATGCGTGGTTTCGGCTTGCGCCTCTCTCCTATTAAACCATATTCCGTTTCTGAGGTCTCTATTTATGACACACAGATTCACTCCTTCTTGCTCATTTAAATGACTCTCTTCTCTCTATGCGTGGGCTCTGCAACACAACAAACCTTGTTGGAAATCACATGAATCTCAATGTGTTGTCAGATGTGTACTGAAATAGGCCAAGACTCCAAGATCAATATTCCTCACATTAGAATTTGTGTGTGTGTGTGTGTGTGTGTGTGTGTGTGTGTGTGTGTGTGTGTATGTGTGTGGGTAGGGAAGCGTGCGATTCTTTCTGTATGTGTGTTTGTGTGTGGTAGTTTGGGCGGGTCTGAGTGGGGGTGGTTGTGTGTGTGTGGGTGTGTCTGTGTGTGTGTGTGTGTGTGTGTGTGTGTGTGTGTGTGTGTGTGTGTGTGTGTGTGTGTGTGTGTGTGTGTGTGTGTGTGTGTGTGTGTGTGTGTGTGTGTGTGTGTTTCACTGTTGGATATAAAGAGGTTTATGGGGTGCAATCAGCCTTTGTCTCCTCAGCTCTATAGGTGAAGTTTGGGGGGTCTCTGTGTGGCACTTGTTTGGGGTCAGTGTGGTCAAATGCGATGCATAAGGTGTCATTAAAAGGGTTATAGATTATCAGTCTCCCTTTCTCTCTCTCTCTCTCTCTCTCTCTCTCTCTCTCTCTCTCTCTCTCTCTCTCTCTCTCTCTCTCTCTCTCTCTCTCTCTCTCTCTCTCTCTCTCTCTCGATGAAATCCCTTTAATGTTCAGTGTTATCTGCATCACATGCATTCAGCCCGTTTAGATGGAGTGAAGATCAGTCGTACATTACATAAGGCAGAGTGCATTATCAATGGACATCAGATGAGAAGGCAGAGACGCAGTGCTGATAATGATCATGGGAACAGATTCTGACATCCTCATTGCCCGTGGTGTTGAAGCAGTGTCCTATACCAGCACAATGAGGTCATCAAGTCAGGGTCAGGTGGTTAAAACGAGTGGGGGAGGTCTAAAGTTAATTTGCCTCTATTCATTTTTCTTAGATGTTGTCTTACAAAAAACAACAACATCAACAATAACAAAGCCCTCATTGTCTACCTCAATCGGCAGAATGGGGCATAATGTTCAACAGGAACCATAAGGAACCACTTAGATTTCTCTTAGAGCAGCATTAAATCATCTGCATAGAATAAACATCTGATTTTGCTTCCTCGAGGGGCAAGTCCCTAAGTCTCTCATACTTCAACTGCGATGTTAGCTTATTTATGTATATGTTAAACGATGTTGGGCTTGGATTACAATGCCTTTGGACTTCCCTGCCTATGGTCTTCAATATTTATATGAATGCACTTCTTTTCGTGTTGATTTAATGCTACTTTTCAGCCTTTCAGAATTATTTTTCAGAATTTTTACTTCGTAGCATCTCAACTTGTCACACACATAACGATTCCCCTTTCACGCAATGCTGTATTATACTTTATTTGTATCCTGCCATTGATAATGCTAAGAAGATTTCTGGTGTTTTATAATGATGTGTCTCTCTCCGTCTTTTCTCTCTCCCTCTCTCTCTCTGTCTCTCTTGCTCTCTCTCTCTCTCGCCCTCATATCTCTATGTCTCTATCTATCCCCCTCTCGCCTCTTTATGGTTTCTAAGCTATGGGAGCAGATGCATCGATATGTTAGTGCGGATAACGCCTCAGTGCTGTCCAGATGGCAAAAATATTCCTGCCGTTTGTTTTTTACTACGGTGTGCCATCTGGGGGGTGGGGTTGGCCACGGCTGTAGGCAATCACATTCTGTGCCCCATAATGCACCACCTGTTTGATACCGAGTACCTGAACCCTGTAAAAGAAACCAGTTCACAGGCCGGGGAGAAAAATCCCATTATGGCAAACCCCCAACCGTCACTTACAATACTACCATCCCCAACCGTCGCAAACAAACTTCAAACCCCGACCGACGCTAACAATCCTCAAAGACGTTATCTTAACCGAATTCGGCCCACAAGTGTAGTGAGAACCGTGAGAAGTGTATGATCAAAAACATGCTTGTGGAATAAAAAGCTTGGATTTTCGGTATGTTTCCCTCCGAATGAATGGGGTTCAGTAACTTGTCTATAAACTCTCATCCTTTTAAAAACACTGTTTACGACCAACAGACACTACAGAGGGAGAGCGAGAGAGATTGTCTGATTACATGTTCTTACATAAAGCTAAACACAGGCTGGACCTACAAAGGCAATGTGATGTGGACTGGAATCCTGTGATCTCAACCTAGAAACCAAAGAGGGCATTATGCAGAGAGGGAGAGGGAGGGAGGGAGGGAGGGAGGGAGGGAGAGAGAGAGAGAGAGAGAGAGAGAGAGAGAGAGAGAGAGAGAGAGAGAGAGAGAGAGAGAGAGAGAGAGAGAGAGAGAGAGAGAAGGGGGAGATAAGGGAGTGAGAGTACAAGAGAGAGAAGGGAGAGATAGGGGAGGGAGGGAGGGGAAGAGAGGGAGGGATAGTGATAGAGGGACAAAGAAGGAGGGAGAGAGAAAGAGGGATGGAGCAGGAAAGAGGGATGGAGGGAGAGAGTGAGGGAGAGAGAGGGAGAGAGAGATGGAGGGAGGGTTTGGGAGAGAGAGAGATGGAGGGAGGGGGAGACAGAGTGAGAGAGGTCTGGAGAGAGGGAGTGAGAGGGATAGAGCGAGGGATTGAGCTAGAAAGTGAGAGAGGGATGGAGAGAGTGTGAGAGGTAGAGCGGTTCTCATCAGAACATGAGGTGGTCGGAGCTTGGCTCTAATGAAGTTGAAGTGAAGGCTCATTAATGTGGCTTTCATGTGTGTGTGGGTGTATGGCATGTGTCAGTATTAGAGTGGCTACATGCACCTGTGTGTGTGTCAGTGTAAGTTCAAGAGCAAGTGCATGGCTGAGTACATGTGTGCTTTGTAAGTGTTTGTGTGCATACGTGGGTGTCGGTTGGTGTAAATCCCTATTTCTGTATATTATTAATGCATGTATGTATACATGGATAGATGGATGTGTGTTTCTGTGGCTAGGTAAATGTGTAGGTGTGTGCGTGTGCGTGTGTGTGTGTGTGTGTGTGTGTGTGTGTGTGTGTGTGTGTGTGTGTGTGTGTGTGTGTGTGTGTGTGTGTCCTTCCCAGCATTCCCTGCTCTCTTTGTTCCCTCCTCTACTGAGTCCAGTGTGAATGTCTTTGAACAGTGGAGACAAATGAGTCTGATGGTAATGCAAGATGAATTGGAATGTGTGTGAGAGAGAGAGAGAAAAAGAGAGGGAGAGGGAGGGAGGAAGGGAGGGAGGGAGGGAGAGAGAGAGAGAGAGAGAGAGAGAGAGAGAGAGAGAGAGAGAGAGAGAGAGAGAGAGAGAGAGAGAGAGAGAGAGAGAGAGAGAGAGAGAGAGAGAGAGAGAGAGAGAGAGAGAGAGAGAGAGAGTTTAATGTATGTCCCACACCGAAGTGTGGTTTGGGTGCTCATATTTTATATTTGTGTTTATATAAAAGCTTGGCATGTGTATTGAGCAGCCATATTCATGTTCCTTTATATCCATAGTTGGTAGTGTGTGTCTGTGTGTCTCTGTGTGTCTGTGTGTGTGTGTGTGTGTGTGTGTGTGTGTGTGTGTGTGTGTGTGTGTGTGTGTGTGTGTGTGTGTGTGTGTGTGATAATGCATGGTATGGGGTGTGTTGGGAATGTGTGTGCGTGTGTGTGAGTGTGTGTGGGTGTGGATGTGTTTGTGAATTTGTGTGCATGGTGTGGGATGTGTTCAGAATGTGTGTGCATGTGTGCAAGTTTGCGAGTTTGCGTGTGTGCGAGTGTGTGTGTGTGTACGCTTCCGTATCTGTGTAGCAAGCAGCAGACTTTCTCTTGATCAACACAGATTGGTTTTAGATAATAAATACTTTAAATAATAACATGAATTTGTCATCCACAGATACCATGGGAATGCTTTCTTTGTATATTTCTACTTGTTCCCGATGAGTTAAAAGATGTCAAACAACTGGAAAAACAGATTGGTGCGCAATGTAGAGGTTTGCATTAAATGTTTTAAATTTTATGTATTTAATTAATGGAGACCCAATTAGCTCCCCTAACAAAGTATTAAGTACTTACCCTTGGTGTTTCTGTGATTAGTCTCTCATATGAGAAGAGCCTTAGGGGCCCTATAATGTGATCTATCAGTCAATCTATCAATAATACATTTTTTGTTTGCATGTGTGCTCCAGTTTGCAATCCTTGCTTCAAAGTCATGAAAAGTTCCTCAAAACCCGAAAGACATATTATAAACAAATTAATTAATCCTGGACAGGAAATTTAGGGATGACTTTGAATGTGTGTTTGTTTTTATCCTGGACAGGATATTTGGGGATGACGTTGGTGTGAGTGAGCTTGCAGTGTATTTGTGTCTTTGTCTGTGTGTGCGTGTGTCTGTATCTGTGTGTTGCTGTGCGTCCATGTGTGGGTGTGTTTTGTAGCTTACCTATTAGTGGAAAGCTATATATACACATTATGCTACAAGTCTCCATAAAAACCCGAGGAGGAGTAACACGTTGGACGCGATCACGGGCAGCCTGCTAGCTCTCTAACATGAGAAGCCCGAGCTGGACATTCTAATTAGCTGGCATGTAGTGAAGCACTGTTGGCCGGCAGTAGAACATCCCAGTTGTACCAGGCACCTCCAGCTCATAATTCACCCCAGAGAAGGTGAACCATATCGGGAGCAGCCAATCGCCTGAAGCCCTCAACAAGAGGGGGATTTCTGGGAAACCACCAGCTCCTGGAGGTGTCAGGCCTGGGCTGATTTAGTGTTGAGTGGTGCTTGTACGGCGCAGCGCAGTCGGTCACTGCTCCCCTGGTCTTGATACCGGGACCACACGGACGCGTGCGGCTCGCGGCCCGCCCGAGCACTCATCGCCTCCTGCTTGAGAAGAGAGAGAGAGAGAGAGGCACACAGCATGGAAGAGATGGAGATAGAGATGGGGGCGGTGAGATGAATGAGGAGAGAGACCGAGAGAAGGAGCGTGCGTTGCTATTCATCATTTTTAGAGCTGTAGTTATCTTCCACCTGTAGTTTTCCTTCAGGATAATACTTGGCTGGAGGCCCTGACTTGGAACCAATGTTTAAGGCACGGAGTGGGGAGGAGAGAGGGAGAAAGAGGACGATAAACGGAGAGATACAGAGTAATGGCCTGCTGCCTATCGCTCTCCATTTCTCTCTCTCTCTCTCTCTCCCCCTATCACCCCATCGCTCTCTCTGTCTCTCTGTCTAAATTATCCCTATTTTTAACCCCAAATTAATGTCGGATTCATGCAGTGCCCTAACATAACACACATACACAAACTCAGACACACACACACACACACACACACACACACACACACACACACACACACACACACACACACACACACACACACACATACACACACACAGACACAAAGATACACACAAACACACACACACACACACACACACACACACACACACACACACACACACACACACACACAGGGACATTAGCCTGTGTAATGTTAGGGCTAACTCTATAGTGGCATACACAAAGGGCGGAATGGACTAATCACATTGGCTGAGCCATGTCCGCTTCCATGGGAAAAGATGTACACACACACACACACACACACACACACACACACACACACACACACACACACACACACACACACACACACACACACACACACACACACACAGACACACACACACACACACACATACAGGGAGACACACAGAGGTGGGGGCAAGGACATACAGTACACACATACATCTACATATCTACATGCATCTACATATCACACACACACATATACACACATGAACACACCTGCATGCACCCATACCCATACACACACACACACACACACACACACACACACACACACACACACACACACACACACACACACACACACACACAGACACACACACACACACACACACACACACACACACACACACACACACACACACACACACACACACACACCTACACACACACACACACACACACAGACACACACACACACAGCATTAATGTATTCCTTTCCACCCACAGAATCGTCAATTCAGAGAGATAGCTTCGTTACCAGATTTTCTCACAAAGAGTTCAGTGTGGCTGGCTTCTGCGTAACGACACTTCTCGTGGCCCTTGTCTGTCTGGACAGCGATGACGCACAAATGGGTATTTAGGGAGTTTTGTTACCTGAAAAAACACCAGTTAACTGCAAAGCAAAAGTGAACATGCCACAACTTTGGCACCTCGGGAAGACATGTTAGGCGTAACCCAGAACTTAAGATGAGTGATGAACAAATATTTAATAAAGCATTTTCATTATTGAATGTCACACATCATTATTTTAAGGAAGCATCCGATTTAAAACTAATGTTTTTTCTCTCTTTGCTCTGCTCTATCCTCCCTCCATCCATCTCCATCTCGCTTTGTTTCTCCATCTCTCTCTCTCTCTCTCTCTCTCACTCTCTCTCTCTCTCTCTCTCTCTCTCTCTCTCTCTCTCTCTCTCTCTCTCTCTCTCTCTCCCCCTCTCTCTCTCTCTCTCTCTCTCTCTCTCTCTCTCTCTCTCTCTCTCTCTCTCTCTCTCTCTCTCTCTCTCTCTCTCTCTCCCTCCCTCCCTCCCTCTCTCTCTCTCTCTCTCTCTCTCTCTCTTTCCCTCTATACATCTATTGCTTTCCATCTCTCTCTCTCTCTCTCTCTCTCTCTCTCTCTCTCTCTCTCTCTCTCTCTCTCTCTCTCTCTCTCTCTCTCTCTCTCTCTCTCTCTCTCTCATAAACTCTCACAGCCATGATGCCTTTATGTCCTACATGGTGTGGGTGTGCTATTATGCCGCAAATACATTAAAACAATATTTAAAAATTGAGGGATATTTCATTATTCATCTATTCTTTCAGAACCCCGTCTCTATCTAGGCCAGTGTTGTCGGGCACGGGGCTGTACACAGAGGAAATGCTTTCAGGAGGAAAGAGAATTAGGGTTCTACTTCCTCACTGCTAGTCTGAATGTAAACGCTCCCTAGAGGTGCCATCATAACAATGAATACTTCCTCACATTACTTGGTTACAGTTTGGTTGCCCTGCTTCCGATGACATGAGCTGGACTTCTAGGGCGTGAGATGTGTTTATTAGTGTGGTACTGGGGATGCAAGGCGAGCCCACTATTGTTATCCAATGTCTTGGTGCACTGCCTTCTTTCCATCTGACGTCTTTGGGAAATGTATCATTGTATTTTGGGGAATCGATTGCGATGCAATTTCATCTCCACCTATCATAGCACAAACTTAGGGGCTTGTTGTTAGAGAGTTTTTCTATCGGGTTTCTCATGCAGAGAGGGACGGATTATAGAGCAGATCCTGGTCTCT
>NC_044048.1:24534921-24544921 GCF_902167405.1 Gadus morhua
CGCACGCACGCACGCACGCACGCACGCACGCACACGCACACGCACACGCACACACACACACACACACACACACGTATCAAGGATACCCTCCCATTGTAATACACTTATGGACACGGATGCATACATACATAGAAATAGAGACACATAATTGAAATATACGATCATGGCTTGTCTGTAGGAAATGTACGTTTACTATAACGACATTGACAAACTACTAATTAGACTATCAGCAGCTACAGATCGCCGAGTACTCACTCCTCCTCACTGTTAACCGTAACCATGGAAACCGCAATCATAGATGTCATTATTCTTGATTCATCCATTGCTGCCTATAGCGCTAGTACGCACACACACACACACATGCACAGAATCACACACAGATTCATATACAGTATTAGACACACGCATGCAATGATCCACACATTGTTTGTTACAAAGTCAAGATTGGAAGTAACCACACGGTTGATTACCGATATGCCGATTTGTGAGTGTAATCACATACACACGCACCCACATATGCACACAAACACACGCCCACAAAACCAGACATACACAACCAGACACCCACACACACAAACAGTCACAGTTTATTGCCCCAACATCACAACATTTCAACATTGCACGCCACCACTAATGGTGCCGTAGTGTCTCGTGTGATTCTCTAATTGCCTTGTTTTGTTAGCTCTCATTTGGCCCAAGCATTTATCTCACCTCTTCTTTTTCCCCCTGAAAACCTGCTCGTTAGCATTCGTCCTGAATATCAAAATACATGTTTAACGAGGGAGCGTGTGGAGATGGAACAATATTGGTCTCCGTAATGAGTGCAAGGGTTTTCGCTAGTGTTGTCTGTCTGTTGTGTGTATCGCGATAAACAGAGAAAGGCAAACTAATGAGTTCAGCATTTGTGAATCAATCTACCTTGCTCTAGTTTGGGTGTCATCCGTTATCCTGTAACCTAGTTGAATCCCCCAGGGAGACATTTCCCGCAACACAACTGATGGTACACCTGCTTAAAATCCCTGCTTTCTTCCAATTTCCTAAACCTCTTCACAATCCTCTCGCCCATTAGGGAACTGTCTCCAACATTACTTATAACATTTAGATATTTTCTTTATAAACAATTCCAATACTAAGTGGTGCTTTATTGGTTTCTGCTGGGTAATTATTTTATCCAGCTGTTCATATCTTAAAAACAGTTGGAATTAAAGTAAACATCGATAAATATTATATATATTAAAAAAATATATTACAAAAATCTTATCTGGCTAGGATCGACGGTGGAGCCTCTCCTTTATGAGCATACGTAATTATTATTCAATAATATTTCCTTCTCCCTCTTCCTCCTCCCTTACAGAGCTGATCCAAAATGGCCGCCTGCTAACCCTTCCCCTTGTGGCGGGAGACCTGTCCATGCTGCTCCCCGACGAGGACGGCCGGCGTCTCTTTGTGGCTCTGAAGGACAACCTGCTGTCCACCAGCCTGGATGACATCACACAGAACCCTCGCAAGGTGACACACACCGACTCACACACTCACTAGGGTGAGGCGGTTTCTGGATTGTACGGTACGGTACGGTATGCGAGTCAAACCCGTTCAATGTTATGCAAACCGACCGTACCGGCATGTGTCTACATGAGTCCTTCGGGCCAATTGGAGCGTTGCCTATTGTTTACAGCAACAGCTAGTGTTGAAGCTACACATTACTTGTATTGCATTAGAAATATGTAAAATAGATAGTGTATCACAATAATAATATTTTTTGGTTTTCCCACTGTTTCCATAACTTCGTCCTGAGTTCTGAGGAGGTTCTGAAAGAGTGAGTGCAATAAAACGAGTGAAAAAAAACGAGTGCAAAGGCAATTTAATGGCGAGATTGCAATCTTGATCTGCGTGAGTTACGCTTTGAGAACCAGGACTGGGCTCTTAGCGAATGGAATTGGTTAGTGTGTGGTGTGCTTTGTTTGTTGAATCGTTGCCTTTCACACACTTAACGACCAAAACAGTTTCATTTATCTTCATCTATCGTTAGGTGTGCGGTCTCTCAAATCTTCTAAATTTGAAAACCCATTTAGTGCGTGCCAGACACTCACAACTCATTATGTACCACTTGTCAGCAGCTGCGTCGCGGACACACTGCAGAACCATGCACACATTCTGATACAAAGACACGCACACACACACACAAACACACAGACACACGCACACACACACACAAACAGACACAGATATGCACAGTGACACAGAGACACACACACCCACACGGATACATAGACACACACACACACACAAACACACAGACACGCACACACACAAACTGACACACAGACACACACACACTGACACAGAGACACACAAAGACACACTGATACACAGACACTGACAAACACACACACAAACACACACAAACACTGATACACACACACACCTACTGATGCACAGACATGCAGCCACAGACAAAGAGACACACACACTGACACACACACACACACACACACACACACACACACACACACACACACACACACACACACACACACACAAAATCCACAAACAAAGACACACACACACACACACACACACACACACACATGCAAACATTGATACAAACACATGCACCCCCCCACACACACACACACACACACACTTGTGTCAGATGTAGATAAGTTCATAGATGGATGACTCGTCCAATCCTCTCTGTATTCATTGCGAGACACAGATAAAGGTCTCATAGTCGTTGTAGTAGTCATCACCATTATGACCAAAAAGTATTTGATCTGTCATTCCTTCTGACTATGTAGTAATTTCTTTGGGATTGGCCAATCACCGATGATGACAGGAACCGGCAGTCACACCCTGCTGACTAACAAAGCACGCTTAGTTTTATATAACTCTAAAGTATGGTCATCAATACTCATTTCCTCTGTGTGTACTCATCATCGATGTCGAAATGAATACTGGGGATGGATTCTGTTTTAAAAATAGACATCCTGTATTTCAACCGATTTTCCTGTCAGTCCTTTTCTTTCACCTGCTGCCTAGAAAGAAAAAGTCTTGCGTTGTGCGTCTGGGCATGTGTGACGGCGCCATCGTGTTCCTCCCATGGCTCCAGGAACAGATGGCGTCTGCAAAGTTTTAGAATAATCTAGTTTAGCTCACCAGCCTAATCTCTGTGATTAGATCTCTGTTTGCCTGTCAGTCGTCGCCAGATCGCGCCGGCGTTTGTTTTTCGATGGTTTTTCTTGTTCAAATTTAGAAAAAACGGTTGGTAGTCAAAAACCCTTCCGTTGAACAACCGATGAGGAGGCCTAGTCACGATGATCACTCAACACTCAAAGGGATGAGGGATCAGCGGTGGCACCTCCTGTTAATGACCCATCCAGGTTATGAATATTATGAATGGTATTTAAAACTCGATAACCCAACGGGAAGGCACGTTCTTTTAGGTTTCTGAAATGTTACTTAGTTCAGACCCACTGTGCCGGAGGTCTGCATACCAGGTCTCTCTGTGGTATTCAGAGATAAGCAGGAGGGGGGTCATATCTAATCTGATCATCAAATGAGTCAGAAGCTTTAATAGGGCGCCGGGAGGCCCCGCCCCTCCAGCCACCTCCACTTCCTGCTACTGCCCTTAAACTGTTTCTCCTGTTGCCACCGGTAACGATAGGCAGCGTAAACTAGGTCAAGATGTCACAGAAAGTCAGGTTAGGCGGGATTAATTGCATTTATGTTGGAATTTTCTGAGTAATCCCTTACGGTATTATGATTGATCCAGCAGTGCTCATTTAGTAAGAGGTTATTGTGATAACGTATTTGAATCAGAATATCTTTCATTCTTACTTTTTTAAATAAATAAAATATTTTTTCATTCTTTCTTTCGTTCTTTCTATCTTTCATTTTGACCTCCAGCTTTACTGGCCAGCCAGCCCTGATCGTGTCCAGGAATGTCTGATGGCTGGGAAACATCCAGAGGTACACACACACACACACACACACACACACACACACACACACACACACACACACATACACACACACACACTGAGACACTCACACACACACACACGCGCGCACACACACACACAGACACACACACAAACACACTCACACACACACACACACACACACACACGGACACACACTTATGACATATGGACATTCATATTAAGTCATTTAGCAGACGCCTTTATCCAGAGTGACCTACAATTGAGACTAATCAGAGCATACAATCAGACCTGGAGTGGATACAGCAGGATACAAGCATTCTGGAACGGCTGGACAAGGAGCATATGGTCCACTCAAGTAAACACACACTAATAATTATAACACCCTGTCCTCTATTCATTCCTCCTACACCTCTGCACCCACACACACACACACACACACACACACACACACACACACACACACACATTTGCGCACACACACACATGCTCACACAGACGTGCTCACACACACAGACATGCAGACCAATGTACTCACACACACACACACACACACACACACACACACACACACACACACACACACACACACACACACACACACACACACACATGGGCTCACACATACAAATACACACGCACACATATACACACACCTACACACACACCGACACACGCACACACACACGCCCCCCCCAATAGTGTGTTATACAATATAACACCCTCTGTGTGTGCAGACGGAGTGCGGTAACTTCCTGAGGGTGCTGCAGCCGTATAACCAGACCCACCTGTATGTGTGTGGCACCGGAGCTTTCAACCCCCGCTGCGTCTTCATCGCCACCAGCCTCTTCCTCAAGGTATGTGTGTGTGTGTGTGTGTGTGTGTGTGTGTGTGTGTGTGTGTGTGTGTGTGTGTGTGTGTGTGTGTGTGTGTGTGTGTGTGTGTGTGTGTGTGTGTGTGTGTGTGTGTGCTTGGGTTAGTAGGTAAATAAAGTAAAACCTTATCTATATATTGTCTTTCAAACATAGAACGCAGCATGAAGAGCTTTATATTAAAAGCCATTCATTGTGAAAAAGTTGTTTGAGGCGTGTGTGTGTGCATGCGCAAGTGTGTATGTGTGTGTGTACCTAGGTATGTGTGTGTGTGTGTGTGTGGAGTTTCTTTTGTAGGTATGTGTGTGTGTGTGTGTGTGTGTGTGTGTGTGTGTGTGTGTGTGTGTGTGTGTGTGTGTGTGTGTGTGTGTGTGTGTGTGTGTGTGTGTGTGACTGAGCAGCTAATCAGATGAAAGGCGGATCACAGAGGCCTCAGGGATCAGGTCAGACAGGCTGCTCAGAGGAGCCTCTGGTGCTCAGCGACTCATGCTCAACTTCACACATTTTAAAACGGCTCCCCTTAAGCCCCAATCACCACCCCATCACACTGTGTGGGGTGTGTGTGTGTGTGTGTGTGTGTGTGTGTGTGTGTGTGTGTGTGTGTGTGTGTGTGTGTGTGTGTGTGTGTGTGTGTGTGTGTGTGTGTGTGTGTGTGTGTGTGTGTGAACTGGGTTAACTTTCCTTCCTTTCTAACTTTATTTGTCTTTTGTCTTTTGTTCTTTCTTTCTTTCTGTAAGCTCGTCTGACTCTCTGTCTGTCTGTCTGTCTGTCTGTCTGTCTGTCTGTCTGTCTGTCTGTCTGTCTGTCTGTCTGTCTGTCTGTCTGTCTGTCTTTGTTACTTTCTGTCAATCTTTCTGTCTGCCTCTCCGTCTGTCTTGCTGTCTCTGATTCGGTTCTGTCTCCTGTCTGTGTTTCCTTCTTTTTGTATGTCTGTCTGACCTCCCGTCTGTGCGTCCGTCTGTCTGCCCTCCTGTCTGTGCGTCCGTCTGTCTGTCCTCCCGTCTGTGCGTCTGTCTGTCTAACCTCCCGTTCCGTGTGTCCCTCCCAGTCGGACCACCAGAGCCTCAGCTACGGACAGACGGAGTGCGGTAAAGGGAAGTGCCCCTACGACCCCCACCAGCGAACAGCCTCCGCCGTGGTCGGTAAGATGGCCTCTCCAGCGCCCACCTTCTCCCAGGGTCCTTCGGCCAGCGTTCAGGGTCCAGACACAAGGAACCCGCTGAGTCCACAGACAGCGTCTTTCTGCTCCAGCCACGGGGTTCCGCGGTCCTTGGGCTGTTCCGGCTGACTGGGAGTCAGCACGCAGGATAGTTTAGGCAGTTTGCTCTGCAATCGTCCGTCACTCATGGAAGTATTAGGCTTTATGCCCCGTTTACACCATCCCGCTAATGGCCGCTAATGGCCGATGGACCACCGATGTGGAAGTCGGGGTGATTCGGGTGACATCGGGCTAAAAATGTATGATCGGGTCAATTTATCGGGGTAGCATTTACACATACCTGATGTTATAACGATAACATAACGATTTATGCCAGGGAAGACACCCGAAGTGCGTTTGGCGTCATTTGACGTCATTTCGAATGACGCCAAACACGTCAAATGACGCGTTTGGCGTCATTTGGCGTCATTTCGGGAGAAGGCAAAAGGGAGACTGGTTTAGACTGATATTTATATATATATTTATTTATATTACAATAGCGATTTTATAATAAAGTACCCTGTAATTATAAAAGTAGGACATCCATCCATCACCCCCTATTTATACCCAAGTAGCAGATTGAGGGTCTTCCTTAACACAATCGGGTCACTCACAATCGTTATTTGTCTAGGGTTCTCGAGGGTCTTTCGTGTGTTGAGGTTGCCGATATAAAGACGATAAAACACGATAAAGCGCGGAAGATTAACGAATATAGCCGATGTGCTCAGGAAAATTCCCGGATGATTTGCGATGTCTTACGTTATACTCCCGTTCTATTCCCGATTATAGCCGATTAGCCCATAGCAACACCTGGTAACCGATTCTACCCCGATAGACCCAAAATTAACAAACATGTTCGTTCTTTGCCGATGTTGCCCGGTGTTGCCCGATCATTGAGCATTTCTTCCCGTTTCTTCCCGTTGTCTAACGATGTTCCCGGGAAGAGTAACGGTGTTTCCCGATGCAACCACGCTATTTGCCGATGTTATAACGATAGCTACTGATTTAGCCATCGGGCACCATCGGGGCCCACTATCGGGTAGGTGTAAACAGGGCATTAGGAAGCAGATTCAGATGTGCTGTCCACATGTTAATCTCCCAAACTCTCAATAAATCAAAATAATCGAACTGTTGCGATGCGTACATAGTATTTGCAACTCAGGCCGTTCAAACATCATCTTTACTGAATGAACTGAATGAAGTAAAATATTTTTTTCTGCTGTCCGCGAGAGGTTTCAACCCATGCTAACAAAGTTTGCACTTTATGAGTTTCCGTATTTGTGTATTTATTTAATGGATTACACTAAATAAACACACAATAAATCAAGTGTTTTAGCGGGCTATTGGAAGTAAATGGGGGAACTCAACAACAGTTCACTATGGTGAAGAATGACGGCCTCCATTTTGGTTTCAGATGGGGAGCTGTATGCTGGCATCACCTCAGACTTCATGAGCAGGGACTCCGCCTTCTTCCGTAGCCTTGGCAACCGCCGCGTGATGCGCACGGAGCAGTATGACTCCACCTGGCTGCACGGTAAGGAACTGACCTCTTAACCAGCTCACACCTTCTCTTAGGAGCTGACCTTTGAACCAGCTCACACCTCCTCTTAGGAGCTGACCTCTGAACCAGCTCACACCTCCTCTTAGGAGCCGACCTTTGAACCAGCTCACACCTCCTCTTAGGAGCCGACCTCTGAACCAGCTCACACCTCCTCTTAAGGTACGAACACACCAAACGCGTACCCGCGTAAGATTTACGCGCGTAACGCAGCTAAAATGTTGCTTGACAATTTTGTGTCAAAAATTTTCCTACGTACGCAGCTACGCGCCTGTGGCTGCGCCGAGGAAGGAGTCCGGGTGCATGATAGAGTTTAGATCGGGTTAGATTAAATAATCTCGGATATAAATAACAATAATCGGGTTAAATAACTTCACATGGTGTGTCTGTTGTGTTTCCAGCATTCGTAGTGTTGATCAGCAGAGAAATAGTCCGCCAAGACGTTGAGGTTGCTTAGCAACCAGAGACTCTGTCCATGCAAGTGAACGGAGCGTTCACTCTTCGTCATAACTATCAAACCGAACATCCTTCACATTCACCGAGCGAACATTATGAAAGTAAAATGCACATTTCTCGCAAAAAATGTTTCCATAAACGCATTTAATGGCGTAACTATGTTACTATTTCCACCCAGAATAAAGAAAGATGTTGGCCGTATGCTTCTGTGCAAGCGTCACTACTCTCTGCCAGTGACGTCGGGTCAAGCTCCACGCTGATTGGCTATCGCGGCTAAGCATCACGCGTATGAGCGTAAAAAGTTCAATTTTTTGAACTCCTCGCGTACGCGCGTATATGTACGCGCGTATATGTACGCACGTATATGTACGCGCGTATATGTACGTGCGTATATGTACGCGCGTATATATACGCCGCTAACGCGGTTAAAATTTTGCTTTAGCGCATGTAACGCATGTACGCAGCTCATACGCGCGTAAACCAATGGTTCCCTATGGAAAAATTGCCGATTTTATACGCGTCCATACGCGGGGTACGCGTTTGGTGTGTTCGTACCTTTAGGAGCCGACCTTTGAACCAGCTCACACCTCCTCCTAGGAGCCGACCTTTGAACCAGCTCACACCTCCTTTTAGGAGCTGACCTCTGAACCAGCTCACACCTCCTCTTAGGAGCTGACTTCTGAACCAGCTCACACCTCCTCTTAGGAGCTGACCTTTGAACCAGCTCACACCTCCTCTTAGGAGCTGACTTCTGAACCAGCTCACACCTCCTCTTAGGAACTAACCTCTGAACCGGCTCACACCACTTGTTAGGTGCTGACCTTTGAACCAGCTCACACCGCCTCTTATGAACCGACCTCTGAACCAGCTCACACCTCCTCTGAGGAGCCGACCTCTGAACCAGCTCACACCTCCTCTGAGGAGCCGACCTCTGAACCAGCTCACACCAGGCTGACCTTTGAACATCGGCTGACCTTTGAACCAGAGGGACATGGCGGTCAGCCTACGCCTTCCTCAAGCGATCCGAATACAACCAATCAACAGACCGGATTGCTTTAAGCTCATAAAACATGTATTTAGGTTTAGATGCCTATTGATTTTGGGGTCAACCGGGGTCAAGGTGTAAGGAGTTTGAACTTTGAGCACAGCGTCGGGGTGAGGAATCTGAGCGATTCGCTGAACCCAGGGTAGCATCAAGGCTTGGTTGGGCTTGAACGCACATCATGTGATGACTGGTGATGATTGGCCTCTGATTGGCCAGGTTCCCCCTATCAGCAAATTGTTTAGACTCCAGGTCCCTCCGGCTGTGATGCGTTTACCGCGGCCTTTCTCCGCTATAATCTCAACATCTTAGCATCTCCCGTTTGCCTCGTTGGGTCTTTATGAGGGCTATGCCTGGAAATGACAAACATAAACAACAACAAGATTCACATTATGTGGACGGATGTTTTGTACACACAGTCATACACCGCTCTCTTTATCTCTGTTTCGTTGTTGTTTGTGTCGCATTACTGGGATGCCACTTCCCGCTGTCGCTGTCTCCTCTCTTCTTGTGCATTCTTCTCATGTTCTTATCTTCTCTCCTGATTAATTACCCTCTTCTATTTTCATTGCTGTTGAAATTGAAACAAAATGGAGGCCAACTTCTTTATTTATCTCAATCTTTTATACTCTCTTGGCTTCGTCTATTTCGCTGTCACTGTCTTGTCTTGAGTCTCTTTGCTTATTTAGTTTATTTCTCTCTCCCCCTTCCTTTCTCCCTCTCTCTCTCTCTCTCTCTCTCTCTCTCTCTCTCTCTCTCTCTCTCCCTCTCCCTCTCCCTCTCCCTCTCCCTCTCCCTCTCTCTCTCTCTCTCTCTCTCTCTCTCTCTCTCTCTCTCTCTCTGTCTGTCTGTCTGTCTGTCTGTCTGTCTGTCTGTCTGTCTGTCTGTCTCTCTCTCTCTCTCTCTCTCTCTCTCTCTCTCTCTCTCTCTCTC
>NC_044048.1:24549921-24569921 GCF_902167405.1 Gadus morhua
CCGTCGCTTTTATTGACTCTATGCCTCCCACAAGTGACTTAGAAAATATATCTGCGGAGGAGATACTCAGTTCTTTTAATTCTACCTGCTCTAATATTCTGGACTTGATTGCACCTTTTAAAGATAGACGCCCCAAACCTGTCACTGAGCCGTGGCTCAATGACTACACTTTCACTCTCAGACGCACATGTAGGCGTGCAGAGAGAAAATGGAAGAGGGACAAACTCTATGTCTCCCTTGGAATTCTAAGAGAAAGTTTAGCAAATTACCAGAAAGCCGTTAAATCTGCGAAAACCCAATTCATATCCAACCTTGTGTCCATAAACAGCCATAGGCCCCAGGTTCTTTTTGCCACTCTAAAAAATCTCATTAATCCCTGCAACTCTCCTGCTGTTGTGCCATCACTCCCCTTATGTGAACAATTCCTTGCGTTCTTTATCGATAAAATCTCTGCAATCAAATCTTCACCTCCTCTGTCCACCGTAGATCCAGCGGCATCTCCTGTATGCCCTACTGTCTTCGAGCAGTTCTACCCACTGTCGCTCTCTGAGCTATCGCAGGTGGTTACAAAATTGAGACCTTCACAATATCCGCTAGACAGTATTCCTGCCAGATTACTGAAAGACGTGTCTAACACTGTTGGCCCATACATTTTAACGTTAATAAACACCTGCCTTTCCTCAGGCTGTGTTCCATCTGTTTTTAAACATGCTATAGTCCAGCCAATTATAAAAAAACACAACCTCGACCCCTCTGTTCTCTCCAGCTTTAGGCCTATCTCTAAGCTTCCCTTCCTCTCTAAAGTGTTAGAAAAAGTAGTTTTAGAACAACTGCAGGTACACCTGGATTTTAATGACATAACAGAAAAGTTTCAGTCTGGTTTTAAATCACGCCACAGCACAGAAACGGCACTTTTAAAAATCTTTAATGATCTTCTTTTAACTGTCGACTCGGGGAGCTCTGCTGCGCTAGTGCTTTTAGACTTGACTGCTGCCTTTGACACAGTCGACCACCAGATTCTTTTATCCCGCCTGGAACTCTGTGTTGGTATTACTGGGAATGCCCTAAAATGGTTCAAGTCATATCTGTCCAAGAGAACCTTCTCTGTTCATCTAGGCCAGTACTCTTCAGCTGCAGCCCCACTAGTCTGTGGGGTCCCCCAAGGCTCTATTTTATCTCCAATTCTTTTTGCGTTATATCTGCTGCCCCTAGGTTCCATTTTTAAAAAACACAACATCTCGTTCCACTGCTTCGCAGATGATCTACAAATATACCTGCCATTAAAATCAAACAAAGAATCAACAAATGCATTGTCAAACTGTCTGAAAGATGTGAAAACTTGGTTGGAACTTAACTTCCTATCACTAAACAATGAAAAAACCGAAATAATTGTTTTTGGCAAATCCGAACTGCTGGATGGCATCGACAATGTTCTTGGTCCCCTTGCCTCCTACAGCCGCCCTTCTGTCAGAAACCTCGGAGTTATTTTCGACAATGGTTTTAAATTTAACAAGCAAATAAGCTCAGTCGTGAAGACAAGCTTCTTCCAGCTGCGACTCCTAGCGAAAGTAAAGCCGTATCTCCCACCAAAGGACTTTGAAAGAGTCATTCACCTGTTCGTAATGTCCCGTCTAGACTACTGTAATTCTCTATACTTTGGTGTGGACAAATGTCTGCTCCGTCGCCTGCAACTGGTCCAAAATGCTGCTGCACGTCTCCTCACTGGAAAAAGGCGATATGACCACATTACCCCTGTCCTGGCCTCTCTCCACTGGCTTCCTGTGGTTTTTAGAATTCAATTCAAAATTCTGTTGTTTACTTTTAAATCGCTACATGGGCTGGCACCTAAATATATGTCAGAGCTGGTCTGCATCCATGCTCCATCTAGAGAAATTCGGTCAGCTCAGCAGATGCTGCTGGATGTACCCAGGTGCAGACAAAAAACAAAAGGCGACAGAGCCTTCGCTGTGGCCGCTCCTAATCTTTGGAACAGTCTCCCCCTGAGTCTGAGATCTGCCCAGTCCATAGAACAGTTCAAAACACAACTAAAGACTCACTCTTTTACATTGGCTTTTAATACAGATTAAGATTTTATTTTATCTTATTCATTGTTGTTGCTAATATGCAATATTAAGCCTTCTTGTTCTTTGTTTTGTTTTTTATATTGTATTCGTGTACAGCACTTTGGTCAACTACTGTTGTTTTAAAATGTGCTATATAAATAAACTTGACTTGACTTGACTTGACAGTTCACACGCGTATTATATTGAATAAGCTGAGCCAAAGTAATATTACATTATTATAAACGCCTAATTGTTTGAATTACACTTTTTTCTGCCGGTCTAATGCACAACTGCACACAAGTGTGTGAATATTGCAATAAAACAATGACACATATAATCTAATTATGTTAAAAGCTCCAGCAAATGGTTCTGGACAAATCATTAGTTTTATGTTATTGAATTGTTGTGTTCACAGATGTGAATCATAGGGGACTCAAAGCCACATTTTAGTCGTGAAAGAATTGTTGTTGTGTGGGTCGTCGTGCGGCCATTGTTAAACATGGTCGCGTCACAGCAATAACATCTTTCTACATTCCTCCGGTCTACAATAGCTTGCAAGTGGTTTAAAGATGCTAGTTTTATTGTTTTCGGGGGCTTAGTTGATGTTGCGATGTTCCGCTTGCGGTACTGTGGACGATTCCTATTACAATGTTTTTTTCTTTTTACAACGTGGTTGCAACACTGTGTGTATTTGTGTGTGTGTGTGTGTGTGTGTGTGTGTGTGTGTGTGTGTGTGTGTGTGTGTGTGTGTGTGTGTGTGTGTGTGTGTGTGTGTGTCTGTGTCTGTGTTTGTGTTATTTTCTATGCAAGGTCAGGCCAGGATATGGGATTCAGGTTCAAGGTTCTCCTCAGACCAAAACAAGCTCCTCTGTCTTCCATCTGGGGAGACCCCGGGAGGGGGGGCTCCAGTGGGACTCAAAGTGGAGGCTTAGAGTGTAGAGAGGGAGAGGGAGAGCGGGAGAGGGGGAGAGGGGGAGAGGGAGAGAGGGAGAAAAGAGGAGAGGGGGAGAGAAGGAGAGGAGGGGAGGGGGAGAGGGAGAGAGGAGGAAGGGGAGGAGAGGGAAAGAGGAAGAGAGGGAGAAGAGGAGATGGAGAGAGGAGGAGAGGGGGAGAGGAGGGGGGAGGTGAGAAGAGGGGGAGAGGGAGGAGAGGGAGAGAGAAGGAGAGAGAAGGAGAGGAGAGGGGGAGAGGGAGAGAGGAGGAAGAGGAGGAGCGGGAGAGAGGGAGGGAGGGAGAGAGGAGGAGAGGGAGAGAGGGGGAGAGGGAGAGAGGGAGGGAGGGAGAGAGGAGGAGAGGGAGAGAGGAGGAGCGGGAGAGAGGGAGGGAGGGAGAGAGGAGGAGAGGGAGAGAGGGGGAGAAGGTGGAGATGAGACGAGGGAGAAAGGGTGAGAGAGAGAGAGAGAGAGGGGAAGGGGGAGAGGGGGAGAGGAGGTGAGGTAGAGAGGAAGAGAGGGAGAAGAGGAGAGGGAGTGGGGGAGAGGAGGAGAGGGGGAGAGGGAGAAAAGAGGAGAGGGGGAGAGAAGGAGAGGGGGAGAGGGAGAGAGGAGGAAGGGGAGGAGAGGGAGGTGAGAAGAGGGAGAGAGGGGGGGAGGGTGCTGAGCTCTGAGGTCTGGAGGCTGGAGACAGACAGTACTGTGGTGGGGGCCCGCTTCGCTCTCGGGGAACGTTTCTTGGCTTGTTGTTGGTTCGGCCCCTGCATCACACCATGTCTTTGCATGTGTGTGTGTGTGTTTGTGGAATGTGTTTTTTTTGTTTCACTTTGAAAGGGATGAGTAATGATTCCTGCGTACATGTTTTAAAAGTTGTTCATGCATTTCATTCTTGTTTTCACGTGTTTGTGACGGGGCCTGTGTGTGTGTGTGTGTGTGTGTGTGTGTGTGTGTGTGTGTGTGTGTGTGTGTGTGTGTGTGTGTGTGTGTGTGTGTGTGTGTGTGTGTGTGTGTGTGTGTCTGGTTGTGCGTGAGTGTATGTGCACGTACAGTATATGTGTGTACATGCTCATGTGTGTGTATCTGGGTGCCTGCATATGATCACAAGTGTGTGTGTGTGTGTGTGTGTGTGTGTGTGTGTGTGTGTGTGTGTGTGTGTGTGTGTGTGTGTGTGTGTGTGTGTGTGTGTGTGTGTGTGTGTGGTCCTTCTCTTCCAAATACCCGCTAGCTTCTACATTCCTGTTGCCAAGACAGCCTGGTCTTTAATGTGGGCGACAGGGTGAAGCCGGGGCTGGGGGTGGTGTGGGGGGGGGGTGGTGGGAGGGCAGAACAGTAGAGGTGAGGTGGGGCTGTATCAGAGGTTACACAGAGGGCAGGGTACGGGACGCACTCTGGAGGGAGAGGGGGGGAGGTGATGGATGGAGGTAGGTGATGGATGGCGTATCGATGGATGAATGGTAACTAAGAGATGTATAGAGATAGACCGAGTATTGATGGATGGATGGATGGAATATATAAGGATAGATGGATATGAATGGAGTATTGCTGTATGGATAGAGATTGTTGGAGTAGAGATTGATAGATGGATGAGATTGAACGTGGAGTGAACGTAGAGCCGGATGGATGGATATGGATGGATGAATATGGATTCTATTTGAATACATGAATGCATGAATACCGAGCCATGTATCTAGCCAGATACCTATCATGAATCGATGATGTTTTAGGAAAACAACATTTGTTTGCATATGTCTTCTGATGAAGGTAAGACTCAGATGAATGAGGCATAATAGTAAAACGATTCATTACAGAAGGCGACCGAATCATGCAATCGAACGTGCAATCCGGAGTTGGTTCAAGATCAACTATGTGTCAAAGGAAATTCTATAGCATATATGAGTAAGGATGGCATGGTAAAGATGTCACACCTATAGGGTCTGATTTATCTCGGACCCATAAAAGAGACTTTTATGGCTTTAACGGGTCAGTCGAGCACAGCTTCTACCCCATCTGGCGTTTTTGACCACTATGAGTAAGAAGAAACAGGTCACAGTTGGTCAGAACTAGTGTCAGCTCCAACACATTTTCCCAGGTCCAATGAGGTCATAATGTTGTAATTGTTATTATTTTTACAGAGGGGCTTGCTTGCGGTTCTCATTTGAGTTTAGATAGCTATTTGGAACCTGCTTTTCTCAGAAAGCAGGTTGGCCCCTGCTAATTGAACTTTGTCGGTGGCATAAAACATCTAAAGTTTATATATATAGGTGAGGTCACCAAATTGGTGAATGATTATACTTTTCTTTATATGTATAGTATATAATAAGTGTATTTTCTTTGAACAAACAGTTCATTTCTCCCATAATGGAAAATTCAGTGTATCAACGGATGGATGAGGGCTAGAGTTATAGACGGGTGCATGTTGTGGTTCCCAAACTTCCCACCACCCGTCAGCCAGATGAGGGTCTACGGGGGTGGCTGAGCGTGGCTGGGGTCGTGCTGCTGAGTGACTGGTGGGGGAGATGAATAACAGCTCGCAGATGATATAAGACAGAGAGAGGAAACATGTAAAGATGTGCTGGTGTGACGACTAGGCCGTTGGGGCAGCAGGAACCAAAGGCAGGGGATCCGATGCAGACGAGAACTCGGGGGGGATGTAACAAAAATGGCTTTTTAATAAAGGAACTCTCAAATCTCAGTTCCAGGCACTGGCAGAGAAAAGCTTAATCACAAGGACACGACAATAATAAAGAACCGACGAGGGAACAAAGGAATTTGTATAATGGGAGAGACTTCTGGGGGAGGGAGGTGCAGGTGGGAAGATAGACAAGGACACTCAGGTGAGGGGAAACAAGTGATTGCAGATGAGTGTGGTGGGATCTGTGAAGTGAGGGGAAAGGTCTAATGACATCTGGTGGAGAGGTGGATAATATAAACTAAACACATAAATAACAGAGTCGGGCTGTGACAGTTGGTAGCGGTCTCCGTTGTCGACCACATCTGTTACCCTTGAACTAATGTTTGTTGGCTAAACATAAGATTAGATTTTATGGGTTTATTCATCCCTGAGGGATAAGTATTTGTAACAGCAGCCAGATATTCCAAAGAAATATGTAAACATAAAACACAGCTATTATAGCAAATAAATCTAATGAATCAAAGCCAGCAATCCAAATGAAGGGTCGGAAATAATACAATTGTTCCCTCTATTTACAATATTATCTGCACAATAATAGTATTTGCTCCTAGTCGCTATCTATGTGAAAGCCAGTGTGAGTGTGAGACTAAGGAAGGAAGCGATGGAGGGCACAGAAGGACACGAAGAAGGGAAAGGAAGAAATCCTAGCCTGGAGGAGAGAGATAGAGAGAGAGAGAGAGAGAGAGAGAGAGAGAGAGAGAGAGAGAGAGAGAGAGAGAGAGAGAGAGAGAGAGAGAGAGAGAGAGAGAGAGAGAGAGAGAGAGAGAGAGAGAGAGAGAGAGAGAGAGAGAGAGAGAGAGAGAGAGAGAGAGAGAGAGAGAGAGAGAGAGAGAGAGAGAGAGAGAGAGAGAGAGAGCCTGCAGAGCGAGGGGCGATCGATAGGTGGGGGTGGGGGTTGCGACGCGTGGGCGATCAAAAGTATGGAAATGTGGGTCGTAGTCCTGAATGGAAATGAGAGGGAAATGAAGTCTTTAGGGTACGGTGTCTTGTCTGTTTTTTCCTCTAGTTATAGACAGGGCGGGGAGTGGGGAAGGGGGGGGGGGGGGGGGACGAAGCAGTGAATCCTTGTTAGAACAAACAAGAAAGGGAGGGGGGCGGGAGAGCAAGTAAAACGAAGAGGAGAGGGAGAAAGGGAGAGTCGATAGGGGGAACGGTGGAGAGAACGGTGGGAGGAGATAGATAGATAGACGAAGGATGGATAGAATGGAGAGAAAAAAAAGTCGAGGGATGCGGTTGAAAATGAAGAAGCGTCGAGTAGGAGAAGAGTTCGGAAACAATAGCGAGGAAACATTAGTGGCATAGGGGGCCTTGGGTAGCTGGGAGCGAAGCACCATCGGGATGGGGTCGGGGGGGGGGTGGTAGGGGGTGTGGGAGAGAGATAGGGTTACTGAGGGTGGGTGGTAGTGGGGGGGGGGGGGGGGGGGGGGGGTCTGCGGTTGAGTGGATGGGGGCACTGCTGGCGCTACTGGGCGATAGACAACACTATCTCCCCTCAGGCGGAGTAATCACTTTTTGTTGTTTAGAAATGAAGACACCAGCACAATGCTCCGGAGGATATGGGGCAGCAGGACTACAGAGGAAGGGGTGGATGGCAGAGCCGGGGACACGGAGAATCTGTGTGATGAGATGCCCAGAGGGATCATGGGAGATCCTGGCGTGAGAGCGAGAGAGAGAGAGAGAGAGAGAGAGAGAGAGAGAGTGAAAGCGAGAGGAGAGTGGCCCTGATGCGGCGATAGTGGGTGAGACAGAGCAAAGCAAGAGAGGGAAGAAAGGGAGGGTAAAGACGTGAGGGGGACAAACAAAAGGATTCACTGAGAGCGCTAAATGGGGGCAGACGGTCTCACAAAGAGAGGCAATCAAGAGAGACGGTCAACAAGATACCAGATACAACTCTAAGTGCTGGGGGTCCAGCAGCAGCAGCACATGAAGGCTACAGTAGAAAAAACAATGTACTGCAGGATTACGAGGACGTCTTTATTTACCCCGAGTTCTGGTACAGTTGATATGAGATCCATTTCTGCGGCATCGAACCGGGAGCCTTTACGACTGGCGGTCACCCCCACTGCCCTCCTATCCCCTCACCCCCCCTCTCCATATCTGCCCAAAACTCTGGTCTTTGCAACAGCAGAAAACCGGATTGGCGTGCAATATGCTTTCCATCTCTCTACGGCTGTCTTTTCATTAACTGAGACAATACAGAGACGGCGAGGGGAGAAGAATGTGCCTACACAGACACTGTCAGACCGGGCAGATAGTTTAGACTAGAATCACGTTGTGGTTTTGGATCCGGGCCTACGACCGTGACGCCACAGATGTGTGGCTACTGTACTGGTCTCTGGGCCGCAATCCCTGCATTGCTTCTGCCTCACCAGCCACACCAGTAAATATCCCCCCCCCTCATTCCAGTGGCCGCTTCAGAAGCTGATCTGTATGGGCTGGCTGCAGTATGAATCCTCTGCTGCATGGTATTAGAGCTGTTGACCCCCCTCCTCCACCCACACCAGCCCCATGTATATATAAATACCAAGTCACCGCAAATACTTTATGGCGCTGTAAGTGAATACCTTACTCTGGCCATACTGTATGTATCATCACACACACGCACTGGCACACACATGCACATGCACGCACACACACATACACACACACATACAGGCACACAGTCATCATCTTTAAAGGATTACAAGTGGAGAAGAAAAAAAACAGGGAGATGTTGATAGAGAAGATGAAAGGGGAGAAGAAGGGGAAACGGAGGTCGGAGGAGAGAGTGAGACGGTGTGTGTCTGTGTGTGTGTGTGTGTGCGTGACGATGTGTATATGTATTGGGGTGACCAAAGGGGTTGTGTAAGTGGATGGAGGGAGGACAAGCTATTAGGATTCAGTAGAGGGAGGAGGTCATTGAGCAATATCCAGGTTTTAATTAAAGAGTGGAGAAGGCGACGCTGAGAGATGGATGAAGGAGGGATGGATTGGAAACGACGCCAGGACATTTACACCGCGGGACGCGAATTACCCACAAAGCTCCTCTCTCCCATGCCCGTGGGGAGGCCTGGGAGGTGTGTGCGCATGTTTATGTGTGTGGGTTTATATTATACATGTATGCAGGAGAGTTAATGTGTGTGTGTGTGTGTGTGTGTGTGTGTGTGTGTGTGTGTGTGTGTGTGTGTGTGTGTGTGGTTGTGTGTGGTTGTGTGTGTGTGGTTGTGTGTGGTTGTGTGTGTGTGTGTGTGTGTGTGTGTGTGTGTGTGTGTGTGTGTGTGTGTGTGTGTGTGTGTGTGTGTGTCCATGTGTGAGTGGGATTAGAGCAGGGTTCCAGTAGGGTCTGGGTGTAAGGGAGCCACCTGAGAACAGCAGGAGCGCTGGGCATGAGGGAACACCAGCACGCATCACTGGCTCCACCTCCACACACCCCTAGCTGCCCTCTTTGTATGTGTGTGTGTGTGTGTGTGTGTGTGCGCGTGCGTGCGTGCGTGTGAAGAAGCCATAATGAAGGGAAGGAGAGACGAGGGAAGGAGAAGAGAGGAGAGAATAGTGGAGGAAGGTTTCATGTTCACAAAACGTTATTGTCTATCAGTAGTGTGACATTAAGCGATGAAAACACACACTATCCATCACACCAGAAATTAAAGCAAATTAAAGTGCAGAATGACAGCATGCAGAAAATGGCGGCCGTCCATTCTTCATATGGAGGAGCTGTGAGTCCTTCTCTCCGTAACGTCTGGAAGTCTGGCCTTCTGCTCTCAGATGATAAATAGCAGCATGGGAACCTGAGTCAGAAGATTTCCAATGAGATGATAATCCATCATCGCTAGTCGTCTTACCTGGAGCAGACACAGCGGGAGGGAGGGGAGGAGGGAGGGAGGGAGGGAGGGAGAGTGGGAGGTAGGAAGGGAGGGAGGGAGGCAGGGAGTTAGGGAGTGAGGGAGGGAGGGAGGGAGGGAGGGAGGGAGGGAAGGAGAGAGGGAGAGTGGGAGGTAGGAAGGGAGGGAGGGAGAGAGAGTGGGAGGTAGGAAGGGAGGGAGAGAGGGAGGGAGGGAGGGAGGGAGGGAGGGAGGGAGGGAGGGGGGGGGGAGGAAAGGAGGGAGGTAGGGAGGGAAGCTTGGCGGGGGGGCGGGTGTGTGGCTGACCCCTGCTGGGGTCTCAGTGGTCAAGCGCTCCCCGGGGGGGGGCGGAGCTTCATTAAGGAGAGCGGGTTCATTAGCGATGAGCAGCCAGGCGGCCCCTCCCATGTCATTAGCCACACAGCCAGACTGAGAGACACTCATAACGGCACGCATACACTGGCATATGGTCTCATGCACAAACACACATACACACACACACACACACACAGAGACACACATGCGCACGCACACATGCACACGCACACCTACGCACGCTCACACACACACACACACACACTCAAACACACACACATGTTCATGTACCCCACACCAACACACACGATACACTCATACACATACAGGATACATACACACACCCCCACACACACACACACCCACACAGTTATGTACCTCTTCACATACACATGAGGCGAACAAATAGGCAATTATAATAACAGCCTAATAATTGCCCTTCTCTGCCCTTCTTTTTATGAATTCTCCCCATCCAGAGGACATTTTCATCCTTAATGGAAAAGACAAGAAGAACCCCCTCATCTACGGCCTGTTTACCACATCAAGGTACGTACTCATCTACAGAGAGAGGAGGGGAGGGGAGGGGAGGGGAGGGGAGGAGAGGATGGGAGAGGGGAGGAGAGGATGGGAGAGGGGAGGAGAGGGGAGGATGGGAGAGGGGAGGGGAGGGGAGGGGAGGGGAGGGGAGGAGAGGATGGGAGAGGGGAGGAGAGGATGGGAGAGGGGAGGAGAGGGGAGGATGGGAGAGGGGAGGGGAGGGGAGGGGAGGGGAGGGGAGGAGAGGAGAGGATGGGAGAGGGGAGGAGAGGAGAGGATGGGAGAGGGGAGGAGATGAGAGGAAAGGATGGGAGAGGGGAGGAGAGGAGAGGATGGGAGAGGGGAGGAGAGGAGAGGAGACGATGGGAGAGGGGAGGAGAGGGGAGGGAAGGATGGGAGAGGGGAGGGAAGGAGATGAGGGGAGGGAAGGAGATTAGAGACGAGGAGAGGATTGGAGGAGAGGAGAGGAGAGGAGAAGGGGGGAGATTAGAGGAGAATGGGGAGAGGAGAGGCTCAGGGAGGAGAGGAAAGGAGAGGAGAGGATGGGAGAGGGGAGGGAAGGAGAGGAGAGGGGAGGATAGGAGAGGAGAGGGGAGGGAATGAGAGGGGAGGATAGGAGAGGAGTTGCGGGGACAGGGGAGGACAGGAGAGGAGAGAAGAAGAGAGGCGAGGATCAGAGAGGAGAGGGGAGAGGAGAGGAGGAAAGGAGAGGAGGAGAGGAGTTGAGAGGAGAGGAGAGGAAATGGGTGGAGAAACTGGGGAGCAGGAGGGAGGAGGGGAAGGAGGAGGGGAGGAGAGAATTTGGGAGAGGAGAGGAGATGGAATAGGAAAAAGAGAAGAGGTGAGCAGAGGATGGGCTAGGAGAGCCGAGCAGTCAGGAGGAGGAGAGACGATAGGAGAGGAAAGGAGAGAGGATGGACTGATAGAGCAGATAAGAGGGAAGAGGAGGAGGTAGAGGAGAGGATTTGGGAAATAGTTTCCACACATCGAAATCATCATGATGCATTAAAACATGATGATTTTTTCCATTGTGTATTCTGATTGGCTGAAATTGGTTTCATGAGGTGGGGCGCCATAGATTCGTATGACTTGTGTTCAATCAAAACAATTGCAATGATAACCAGAGTTGGCACTGCTGCTGCATGTCAACTTTGACATTTGTTATTCGCCTTTAAATGAAAACCAAGTGGAGCCACGAAGGGGGGGCGCCTTCCACTCACAGGGAGGCGGTTACGCAATCCAAAGATTGAATTAGGCAAACCATAATAGCGTGGGGGTCACCAAACATCTTTGTCAATAAAAGTCAGAGACAGACCGAAAGTATTACAACTAAGTGCCCTTTTGATCATGTGACATTGTGACAGTGATTCCCAAAGGGGTCCCATACTGCCTGTATCCAAACTATGAACAGTGATGGCCACAGTGATGGCCGGAAATAAACCTAGGGAGCATCAGCAATAAACCCTGCCGCGAACAAGAACGCACATCACACGACACCAGGTGCCCTCGTCTAATCTCGAGGGAAATCCAATTTGTTAACCCGAGTTTTGACGATGAGATTTTATGATACGCTCATCTATACTGCTCAAATAAACCTGGATGCACTTTATAGCATGTCCCAGAAACGCAAAAAGGTCCATTGCAACCAAGAAAGGTTTTTTGACTGAATAGATTTCTTTGCTTGGGTCCAGTTTACTGCGTGCGCTTGGGTTCAGGCTGGGCTCTAGGCTAGAGGCCTAGAGCTTGCAATGCAAGGTTGCAAGGCCTACGCTGTATAGCATGAGAAACGAATGGACTTCTTATGAACCGCTGAGCAACTTCGCAACCAGTATGTATTATGCATTGAAGGTTGTCCGAGGTTTCTCTTCGGTACATGAATCCTGATTATTGTGAATTTGTGGCTTTTGTGACATTGACTGTGTGTGTACGGTGTGTGTGTGTGTGTGTGTGTGTGGGTGTGTGTGTGTGTGTGTGTGTGTGTGTGTGTGTGTGTGTGTGTGTTGAGTATCTGTGTGTGTGTCTGTTTGTGTGCGTTTTGTCTCTGTGTGTGGTTTGTGGTGTGTTTGCGTTTGCGTGTGTGCGTGGTGTGTGTGTCTGCTTGTGTGTGTTTGTGTGTGAGTGTGTGTGTGTGTGTGTGTGTGTTTGCGTGTGTGTGTGTGTGTGTGTGTGTTTGTGTGTGTGTGTTTGTGTGCTTGTGAAAGAAGGGAGAGGCTAGAGTTCAAATTTGACGTCATATTTTCCAAACATAAAGCCACATTCACCCCAATTGCGGAGATTTATTAAATTAAGAACTATACACTAAAGTTGACTAGTCAACGGAGGCCAGCTGTGTGTGTGTGTTTGTGCATGGAAATACAGACAGTTGACAGGGGTGTATGCTGTCTGCTGTACAAAGAGGGCTCTGTCGGCTTATAAGGGGGGTTATGCTTCTTATTATGTTATAGAAGTCATTTTTCCTATTATGTTGCTTATGGAGGAGACAGTGATTGCACTGGCTATAGACAGACATGCTGACAAACAGGTAGAAAGACCGACACGGCGGACTGGTAGATACACAGACAGGCAGAGGATCAGAGAGACAAACAGGCAGGCAGGGAGATAGATAGACAGATAGAGACAGACAGATGGACAGACACACAAGTCAGGCTTGTAGGCAGACAGACAAACAGACAGGCAGAGGGGCAGACAGACAGACATTCCGTCAGAGAGACAGGCAGGGAGACGGATAGAAGGAGACATCAACAGACAGACATTCCGTCAGAGAGACAGACAGGGTGACAGAAAGAAAGATAGATCGACAGACAGATAGACCGACAGACATTCTGTCAGCAAGACAGACGGGGAGACAGGTAGAGAGATAGATCGACAGACAGACAGACAGACATTCTGTCAGAGAGACAGACAGGGAGACAGGTAAAGAGATAGATCGACAGACAAACAGACAGACAGACAGACAGACAGACATTCCATCAGAAAGACAGGTAGCCAAAAAGAGAAAAAAAGTCAACTTCGAAAACAAAGAGTGAAAACAACTCGGATACCAGAGGAAAGTAAACGGGCGTCCGGGTTCTCTGGCGGTGCTGGGTGTGATGCCAGTGTTCCTGCACGGTGCCAGGCCTGGATCCGGGCCTGGGCGATGGTGCCAGCGGGACTAGCTCAGACGGGCCCCCGGCTCTGAGGAACGCCGGTCACAGGCCTTCGGAACCGTTGGAAACAACGGGTGCTGACAGGTCCCGACATACTGGACGAGGGGCCCAACAGTGAATGCACAGTGTGTGTGTGTGTGTGTCCGACGTGAGGTGGAGAGGTGGTTGATGGTTATGTGGTGGGGGGGGAGAGAAAAGTGGAAGTTACAGGGGCATTTTTTAAGAAATTGAGCTTGTCCGTGTTCGCCTGGAGAATAATTTGATGCGGTGGCGATCTAACCCGAACCCAACCTGTCCAACCTGTCAGTTAGAGATTTATCTGGCGCGGTCGCCATCACAGACGTTCAAATGTTTCAGCAGAGCCAAAATTTGTTGCCATAGAAAGAAGAAATTATATGGTAGCCAAGTGTGGGGATTAGTGACACGTAGGCAAATACGCAAACACACACGCATACACACACACACACACACACACACACACACACACATACACACGTACACAAAAAGTGACCAAAAACAACACAGATGATTGCCATGGAATCTGTGTGTCTTGCTTCAGACTCTTCGTCATAATTCACGTGTCCATCGCCTTCTGTGTCCATGACTACCGCATCAACAGTGTCTTTTGGGTGAGACGTGTGGCACAGTGAGTGGGGAGGGAGTAGGAATCATGTGGCCACACCCGGGGTCCATTTTGTTGAACAACGCGTGTTTGTGGGTGTGTTGATGTTGGCTCGTCTAACTCAATCACCACAGAGTTCTGTGGCAGCCATATTCGGTGTCTGGAAAAAGTTATCCCATAATACGCCCGGATTATCTGTAGTTCCTTCCTACTTCCCCTGGCACTCCTCCTGCCACTAAACTTTGACAGTAGAACTAGTGAATAGAAGTACTATTCACTATAATTTATTCATGTAGCAGAGGACGCCTCAAGGACGCCCTAATTGCCGACCTTGGACATTGGGGATCGAACCCGGTGCCTTTCGGCTGGGAGTGGGCCACTGTACTGCAGTATGAATGGAGGCCTACATGCTGCACTGACACCTGGTGTGCTGAACGGACCTTATCCTTGCTGTGCGGTTGCTAACGTGTGCCCTGACGTACCTCCCCTCCCGTAGTGACATCCTGAACGGCTCGGCGGTCTGCGTGTACCGCATGGAGGACATGGCACGCGTCTTCAAGGGGAACTTCCTGCACAAGGAGGGACCGCAGTACAAGTGGGCGGAGTTCACCGGCAAGGTGCCCTTCCCGCGACCCGGAACTGTAAGTCTCACCTTGAACTGACCCCTGCTCTCTTGGGGTTTATTCAGACTTTTTTTCCAAATATAAACTTCTATTATTAGTCGTTGCCTACTTTGGTAACACTTTACTACTATCATTTGACATTGTTTTGTTGAGGAGAGCTCGGAACACATTTGATTGGCATCTGTGAGTGCTAACTGCCTGAGTTTGAACCTGACCTCAACAGTGCATTTGTGCCTGAGTGAGTGTTTAGTGTTTGTGTAGGGTTGGACAGTGTCTTTGGTTGGTTTAGTCTGACGGGCCAAAACATGGAGGACTGAAGGGATTGGACGGAGCAGTGATCAGGTTGTTTGTATCGCAGCCGAAAGGTTTATCAAGTTGCCTAACCATCTCCCTGTATATTCCTAACATGGATCTGAATTCGCTGCACGTCACTCTGGATAGAAAGAAGCGTCTGCTGAATGAAAAAATATGAAGAATATTAAGAAAGAAGAAATAGCATAGCGCTTTATCCATCCAGCTTTATCCATGCTGAAGCAAAATAGGGTAATGTGCTTGGGAGCACTATTAAGATAGCTATTCAGATAAGTATATGAGTTATCGAGATGTGAGTTGTTACAACCTTGGAGAGTAATTGATGTGATTAGCAGAGTACATTAGATGTGTCTACTTTGATTCAAATTTTGGCTCATCCCTTCATATGATAGGCCGTGCCCAATCACTTAGCGTGGGTTATGGTGCAGGGAGATACGTTGTTATCATCAATCTTATTGGAAGAGAGTTACTATAGTTTAAACGGTCTAATATTTTTTGGACTCATTTCAGCAGAAGGATTCATAAAGGTACAATATGCAACGTTTGCGATTCCAAGCTCCTGTCAAACATGAGTAAAACACCCTGTTACTCCCCCCTCCGTCTCCCTACTCTCTCCAAACCCTGCACAAAAGGCTTGCATTATGTTTAAACTTGACATTTCGAGACGCTATTGCAGCGTCTGGGCAATTAACCTAGATCCCTGTAGCCTTAAGGCTTCTACATTTCAGATTGTGTTTTAGAGCGCATTTCCAACTTAAATATTTGTGCACATGGTTCCTCTAACTTGGTTATGCAATATCAAATATCAATCATGCACCCAATCTGTCAAAAAGGGAAATAAGGTAAACTCACATTTTTGGAATTCTTGGAATTTTTGGAACTCTCTCTTCTCTATATTCTTCTCCTCTCATTAACATTCCATCTCTCTCTCTCTCTCTCTCTCTCTCTCTCTCTCTCTCTCTCTCTCTCTCTCTCTCTCTCTCTCTCTCTCTCCGTCCCTCCCTCCTCACCCCCACCCTCTCCCCAGTGTCCCAGCAGCACCTATGGGAGCTACACGTCTACCAGGGAGTATCCAGATGATGTCATCTTCTTCAGTAGGACCCACCCACTGCTTGAGGTTTGACTCCGCTGTGACTCTCCTGAGCTGTGATGAAGGCCCTCTCCCACTCTGCTGATATACGCTCAGACCAGAGCAGTTTTATGATGCTATGCTAATGGCTAACTCATTCTCCCGTCATATGATGATCTCAGTCTTTCTTCTGGGCGCTTCCTCTAATGCCACACTGAACTCTGGGTTAACTCCAAGAGCCAGTGAGAGGGCGGAAGTCACTCCCACTATGCTGATATATGCTCCGACCAGAGTCGTTTTTATGATTTTATGCTACTGGATAACTCGTTCTACTATCATATGAAAATCTCAGTCTTTATCTGGGTGCTAACTCTAATGCAACGGTTAACTCTATGAGCTAGTCATGTGCGAGGCAGGAAGTCACTCCCACTCTGCTGATATATGCTAAAACCAGAGTTGTTTCTATGAAGCTATTTGATAACTCACTCCATTTATAAATGCTAACTCAAGAGTGCTTTTTCAGATTCATGCTTATCCTTAATTTATTAGCGATTTATCTCAATTTATCTCAAGTGAGATGAACTCTGAGTCCTTCTATTGACAATGCTAATCTCAGAGCCGTTACTAATCGCACCATGCTAATCCCACTTTCCCTTACTGGGATAAGCAGGAATCCGGTGTGAACCACGAACAACAAGACAGATAACTGTGCAGCTGCAGATGGGAGAACAGCTGTTTGAGTCAAGCATCACAGGGATTAATGAAGCTATCTGTGTGTGTGTGTGTGTGTGTGTGTGTGTGTGTGTGTGTGTGTGTGTGTGTGTGTGTGTGTGTGTGTGTGTGTGTGTGTGTGTGTGTGTGTGTGTGTGTGTGCTGCAGGAGATCGTGGCGCCGCTGGGAGAGCGCCCACTGCTGGTCAGAGTGGGGGTTCACTACAAATTCACCAAGCTGGTGGTGGACCGGGTGGAGGCTGTGGACGGAACCTACGACGTCCTCTACATCGGCACTGGTGTGTGTGTGTGTGTGTGTGTGTGTGTGTGTCTGTGTGCGTGTGTGTGTAATTAGTTTTGGTGTTAGACTCTATAAATATGTGGTAGTGGATAGTCATGTCTGTGTGAATGTTTATGTGTGTGTGGTAGTGTGTGTGTGTGTGTGTGTGTGTGTGTGTGTGTGTGTGTGTGTGTGTGTGTGTGTGTGTGTGTGTGTGTGTGTGTGTGTTCTGGGAATGTGTGCGTGGGCGCTTGGGTTAGCGTGTGTACATATACTACATACGTCTGTCTGTGTGTTCTTTGTTGTGTATATGTCTGCGGTCACCGCTAACCTTATGACCCTTTTGTGTCTCTGTGGGCGTGTGGGTTTGCCTGTGTACGTACACATATGTCTGATTGTGTGTTTCTTTTTTGAGTGTGTGTGTGTGCGCTGACCTTATGACCCTGTTGTGTTATTCAGACTCGGGTCTGGTTCTCAAGTCCATCCACCTCCCCAGAGATGACGGGCAGAGCCAGGAGATCACCCTGGAGGAACTACAGGTCTTCAAGGTACCTATCAGTCTGTATCTTCTCTCTGTCTGTCCTTTTCACTGTCTGTTTGTCTGATCTTTCGCTCTGTCTCTCTGTCTGTTTGTCGGTTCTGCTTTCTGTCTCTCGGCCTGTTTATCTATTCTGTCTTCCCGTCCCTCTGTCTGTTTGTCCTGTCTGTCTCTCTCTCTGTTTGTCTCTATGTATGGCTGTCTGTCTGTATGCCTGCCTGCCTGCCTTCCTGCCTGTCCTTCTATCTTGAATGGTTGGCTGGTTGTCTGCCTGTCCTGTTAAACTTTCTACACTAAAGAAGTTCCTGCCCGACAAACATCATTTTTTGACGTGTTAAATTGCTGTTTGTCTTACTCCGCTTTTTGTCTCGCAGCTCGAATCACCAGTGACAGCCATGACACTCTCCAAAAAGAAGGTACGGGATTGTTAACACAGGAGATAAAGCTGTTTCTCTCAGACACACACACACACACACACACACACACACACACACACACACACACATTCAACTACACAACATATTCATTTCAACCACACAGACACACACAGACAAACACACACACACACGCACACAGACACACAAACACACACACAAACGCAGTACTCATCTCCCACCTTGTTTCTCGAAGGACAGCTTCATCAGCAGTTGCTATGGTGACGGTTTTTCAGAGAAGAGTGGTGTTGAGATGCAACACAAAACACACATACACACACACACAAATACATGTTGATAAATCACAACATCAGTGCGGTAAAGAATTGACACACACACACACACACACACCCACACACACACACACACACACACACACACACTCACACAGATAAAGCTACCTTGTTGTGTTTTCAGTGTCAGGGCTTTGCATATGTGAATGCAACAAGAAATTAAACCATTCTTACTTATGAATAAAACATACAGTATGCAGACACTGCCACAGACACGGACACAGTATGTTTATCAAGTGATGCTCATCATCTCACCATCATATGCATGCACACACACACACACACACACACACACACACACACACACACTACACACACATTCTGACACTCTTGTCCCACGCTCACACCATGGTTTGTATGTGACACGCGTGAGTTGGGTGTGTGACTCATAACTCAGAGAACGAAGAGCGGGATTGTGGGATATATTTACGGTGGCTGCATCTGGTCGCGGCTTTGGCGTCATAAACTGAATGACTCCTTGTTCTATTCCTCTCTCTCTCTCTCTCTCTCTCTCTCTCTCTCTCTCTCTCTCTCTCTCTCTCTCTCTCTCTCTCTCTCTCTCTCTCTCTCTCTACTAACTTTCACCCTCCCTGCCAGTCTTGATCTCAACTTATTCCCATGCCTTATTCATGTATTTCTTTCCTTCCTTTCGCCCTTACCACAAATGCCCACAAACACTCATACACACACACACACACACACACACACACACACACACACACACACACACACACACACACACACACAGACACACACACACACACACACACACACACACACACACACACACACACACACACAGACACACAGACACACACACACACACACACACACACACACACACACACACACAAAGCTTGCACACCACACATATACACTCATCATTGACACTTATACTCTTACCATCACCTCTCTCCTCTCTACTCTCTTTCCCCTCTCTCTCTTTCTCATTCTCTCGCGACCCTCACCCCCACCTATTGATCGCCCCTTGCTGAGCAGGCTCCCTCTCTCTCTCTCTCTCTCTCTCTCTCTCTCTCTCTCTCTCTCTCTCTCTCTCTCTCTCTCTCTCTCTCTCTCTCTCTCTCTCTCTCTCTCTCTCTCTCTCTCTCTCATCCTCTCTTTGTGTTTACGTCACCTTCTCCTCCACCTAGACACCACCCTCTTCTTTCTTCCTCTCTTTCTCTATTTTCTGCTCACTTCTGTAACGTGTGTCTTGTTTTACTGTTGTATGATTATGTTCTGTTGGGGAAGTAGTTACAGTAATTACAGTAATACAGTGGTGTTGTAATTACAGAGTTGTATAAAGAGGTCTGCTTTAGAGGTGTGGTAATGTGGTTGTGCGGTTAAAATGCCACATTTCAGTTCAAGTTCCATGTTTGCAATATTCACATTCTGTGTATCTGTCTTCTCATGATTTAGTTGAAACTGTACCTTTATTGTTTCTTTAACTTCTGACTTAATTACTTACCTCCTCCTCATCTCTCCTCTCCTACTTCTCCCCTCCCAACCCCTCTCCCTCTCCTCACCCCCTACTCTTTCCTCCTGTCCCCACCCTTCCTCTGCCCTCTTCCCCCTCCCCTCCCTTCCCCCTCCCCTCCCTTCTCCCTCTCCCT
>NC_044048.1:24574921-24602421 GCF_902167405.1 Gadus morhua
TTCTTGAACAATGCCCCTTTGCCTCATAGCAGCACCATGACCAGAGGCAGGGCGGTCTTCAGAAGAAAGGCCCCTCACTGTACAGAGAGGAACCCCCTGCTGACAACCCTCCGATGCCTACTGTGTAAAAATCCGAGGAGAATTTAAACGGAGGCCACGGAATGATGCCGTAGACAAAACACGCCACGGCAACCAGTGAGATGAAAGCCAGCGCCACTGACACGGTTCATGAACGGACACATTTGGAAACGGTTTGGTTCACACGTGTGTAAAGATTGGCTCGGGTTCGGGTTCTCCAACCCGGGCCAGGTCACGTAAAGCGACGTCCTTTTAAGGGGGTACACACGGGCCCATGCTCAGAAGAAAGTTTGACAATAACCCCTACCCCCCACCTCCCCACTCCCCCATACAAACCTCCCCAAACCCGAGGTCATCAGACAATGGAAACAGGCCGGTCGACTGAAAGAATGAGTGGTTGATTTAAGGACCGCAGTGGTTTGTGTGTCATGGCCAAACGTGAGCGGGCGGAGCAACCGCTAATGGGTTTATGAGATGGAAAGCAGGAACTCTTACCAGGGGACGGAAACACAAACCATATGGGTTCATATATATTTATATTTATCCTCCTGTCTGATATTACTGTTTATAATATATAGGGTACACTGTATGTGGTTTACCCCCCTCCCAATTTGTCACCACAATGCTTGGCCCAAGGGTTGCTTGTTAATAATGAATTAGTATTCAATGTATTATTATTATTTTTATGGCATATGGAGGTATTGCCTTGGAGTGTCATACCAGTGGGTGTGACGTACAGGTTTGGTTTGGTCCAAAATGTAATTATTGGTATGTCCTGGGAAAAAAGTACATTTTCAGCATTCGGCTGCTATTGGCTTCCATTAGGACCCTACATTGTATCTATTAAGCACCATGAACCAAACCAAACAGCAACTTATACACAATGTTTTATGTTTCTCTTGAACTGTATGTGTTATTCTGTGTTTTTAATGTTGTTCATGTGTTAAAGAAAAGGCACGTGCATTAAGAGCAACTAACAGTAAAAAGTCTTTACGTCAGTGCTTATGAAGCAATTAAACACTATTTAAAGAACTATTTGGACTATTGTGAACATCCGAGTGGTTCTCTGTGTGGAGCAGACCATTATGTATATCGAAGAAATAAGGTGTGATTATTTAAGTCAATAAATAACATGCATTCAATCATTGTTAATGAGTAGATAATAAATATTTAAAAGAAGACCAATTTTTGCATCATGGAATCGGGGAACAATGTCCAGCATGAGCTAGTTTCTTAAATAAGTTATAACTCTGAATAATAGTTCAGCGTTCTTCCGTTCTGGACCAAAGGAGTATGATCGTGTTCTTTCCACTGGTACTGCCACAAGACCACCACAGTGCAAGAAGATCTAAGATGTTTTATTATTAATCATGAGAAGATTATTAAGTTATCTGCTCCTGCAAAGGATGAATACATATTTACTACACTGATTCGACCATAAAGTTCACAATATTTATAACGACCCGACTGTTTCAAGTTATTTTCCAGCATTCAACAACTTCAACTCCCAGTTCTCAACTTCAAACGCACGACCAATCGTGACTCATTTGTCTCAAATTAATCATTTGGTTTTTTAACTTTTGGAACAGAATGCAGAACTTTGGAGGGAATAATTCACTGGCAAAAAAAATAATTTAGCTCTACAGAACAAACATAGGCGGATTTAATTTCAGCGAGATGGTTGGCAGTTTGTACTGAAACAGAGTGAACACTGCCATAATAAAACCCCAATCACATGACCACGAAGACATAAACACAATCACATACACATCATTACTGATAGTTTTTTTGGGAAACAACTGATGCTGCAATAAGCGAGTTAAAATAGCTCTCATTGACTTGCGACACATGTCCAGAGGCAATGTTGGTTTTTCCAACAAAAATCCTTAAATATTGAAGTAACTTAATTTCTAAATGTTAAACCAACACCACTTCTTCCACTGTTTACCTTCTCCCTGGACTGTGTTTGTGTTTAATCTGGAGTGTATCTGGAGTGAAACAACTTGCTTCATGACCAAGTGTGAGCTTAGTTTGTTTAGGAACGTCTCCAATATCCAGTAAGTCTCTGTTTGCGAGTGTGTGTGTGTGTGTCAGTGATGGATTTTGATTCAGTATGTTTGTGTGTCTATGTGTGTGTGAATTTTGAATTTGTGTCCCTTGTGTTTGTGTGTGTGTTTAATGTGTGTGTGTCAGTCTGTGTGTGCATGTGTGTGTTTTTTGTATGTGTGTGTGTGTGTGGGGGGGTGTTTCTGTGCGTGCAAGCGAGTGTGTGAGCTGCATGGGTGTATGTTTGGGGTGTGTTCACCATGAGGGGACCCTTGAATAGACAGACAGGTGGAGAAGCAATTTGTCAAGCACACAGCTGAACAACTTCTTACTGCGGGGCCCTGCCAAGAACCGTGGGGCCCTCGGGAGAAAGTTTAAATGGAGCCGACCCCTCAGACCACTTGAAAAAAAGACAACCGAAGGGTGTTGCTCTGTGTGTGTTGACAGAATGTGTGTGTTTGTGTTTGTTTATGTTTGAGTTAGACTGTTGACCGAGTGTGTGTGTGTGTGTGTGTGTGTGTGTGTGTGTGTGTGTGTGTGTGTGTGTGTGTGTGTGTGTGTGTGTGTACGTTTTTCGACAGCATGTGTGTGTTGTGTGTTTTTCTGTGTGTTTATGTGTGAGTTAGTGTTTTAACATCATATGCGTGTGCGACTGTGTTGACAGCATGCGTGTGTGTACATGTGTGTGTTTCGGTGTGTTTGTGGAGGGACAGAGGGCAGGAGAGGGGGACCGAGTGAGAGGGTGTCTTTCAGTTTGGTGGTTGAATGAGTACCTGAGTGGGAATGCCTTTCTGATGATAGCCCTGTCATGAACGTGTGCTTGTGGAAATGTGTGTTTGTGTATGCGTGTGGCGATGCACTCGTGAGAGGGCATGCTCCCAGAGCCCTTAGAGTGCTGAGAGTGTGTGTGTGGATGGGTGTGTGTGTGTGTGTTTGTGGGTGTGGGTGGGTGCGTCTGTGGGTGTGTGGGTGAACATGTGTGCATACGCATGTCTTTGTCTTGGTCTACATGCATAATCAAATAGTTATCCACAATCAGTATTGTGCGCTTTTTATGTATTTTCGTTTTTTAACATGAAGCTTTCATTCTGGATCTAAAATGTCTTCTCCAGCAGTGGAACCAACCGTCAGCAGATATCATTCCTGTCCCTCATCCCGGAGGACAGTCGGAAATATGTAGAAAGGTTTACTTCCTCTCCAGGGAATGTGTGTTTTGTTTTTTTAATTGGCAATCAGTAGTTGGTGGTGTCTCTCTCCTCTTCACACACACACACACACACACACACACACACACACACACACACACACACACACACACACACACACACACACACACACACACACACACACACACACACACACACACACACACAAACTTTCTTTCTCTCTCATTTTCACTCTCACCCCCTCCCCCCCACTCTCTCTTTCACCGCTAATTGCCAATCAGTCACAGGTGCTCTCATCCTCTTTCTGCTTCAGACACACACACACACACACACACAGGGTCCACTATAGGCTTATTTGAGAAGATATAATCAACCCCTGTAACTCGCTATAGAGATGAGCAGTTCCTAAAGGTAGGCTTAAGTTACTAATCAATTAAATCAGAACGAATAGATAATTTCTCATGACAATCTTCTCCTCACATTTTCCCGCGACTTGAGGCCCGCAACTTGCTCCTCCACCTCCAAGTCCCAGACGCCAGCAGCAATAGCAGCTACCTCATCCGTTCCAGACCGTCAACCGCCCGAGCACATGAGGCATCTGGTCACCAAGTATTTCCGACGGCAACGCTTATAGCTTTCCAGTTCGTTCAGATGTGGCTCTGGGACGCGATCCAAAGGAGTTCCAGTCCCATCGCTGCATCTCGACTCATCTCCGCCTGCACAGAGCCAAGAACGCAAACCGCAACCCTCCCAGCGATAGTCCCGGGCGGTCACCATCACATTAAATCAAGTTTTGAACCTTTAAAGATATAACTAGTACAAGCACAAATATCTTCTTTTTATGGAGAAGTATTTTCTGCAGTGCCTAAAGTGGTTGTTCAATTTAAATAATCGTCGCCAAAATGTTTTGGGATTTCTTTTGGGCGAGTATATGGCCATGATTCACTCCTCATAACACTGATGGTCTGGACCTGGCAATCCGAGGCTCTTATACCCGACTCATTATTCAATGAACGAGGACATTTATGACATTGGTTGTGATCGTTATCCCCTGGATGTGTTATTGAGTCAGTTCCAGGGTTTTGAGGTCGAGAACACATGTTCTCTGGGCGAAGGGCTTCCTGTCTCAGTCCCACATCAGAGACACGCAGACGCCCGCCAGGCTGATGGGATTACACATCCGATTAACGACTTCACTGCAGATAGGCCTGTTGCATCTTTATATAGCAGGGTTGTAACGTATAGTGTATTTTAATGTTGAAGATAGATCGCAACTAGTTTCAAAGCCAGTCCAACGCATATTAGGGTGCATTACCGGAAAAACATTGATATTTCATCTGTTGTGGACTATTGTGTATTTTGGTATTTTGGCTAAATGATTAAATTAATAATAATAAAAATACATTTAATTTAGATGCGCCTTTCAAGACACCCAAGGTCAAATAAATTCACCTGTTATCATAGTAGGCTACACTTGGTGAATGTAGCCTAGCTAAACAGCTTTTCTTAATAAAACCATGAATACTTTTAGTATCGGCACAGAGCAGATGAGTGAATGATTTTTGTTGTAGCTTCAAAGTAAAAATGAAATAGACCGAATATAAATGACTCCTTCTACTTAATAGTATTGAGCCTTCAGAATCAAAGAAAGACACCTCCAAACTAAAATTAAAAGGGATTTAATTTGTCTAGACAACCAAATATTTATTTATTTAAAAATAGTCAGTGTGGTCTTTGGGTCCCTCTGTAGGAATAACGGGAATAACACCTGAGGAATATGAATCAGGATCTTATTGCGTACGAGTGTACAATACAATATCTTTAATGCTGTTACAATCTCTTAATCTCTTTATCTGAACAATATATATTTTTCTTTAAATGAAACAATTTTACAGACAGTGTGCTGTAACGAATTATTTGATGCTGTTATTTACAGAATCTGGAAATCTAGAGGTGGATAATTAACAATTTATAAAGAATAAGAATAATCCTGATGTTTTTTAGAATTGGAAATATCAGTCAAGTGGAAATAATTGTGTGTGTACTTTTATTTATTTTTTTATTTATTCTTTGCAAGGCGGAACTAGTAGGTCTTGGAAGATGCAACGCGGAAGGACTTTCCGGAAGGACTTATTTGTTGCCTACAATTTTTGGTATTAAAACTGCACTGGTGAGTGTGCTTTCTTTATTAAATCAGCTAATATGGCACTCGTGCATCAAATAATAACTGGATAACTATACGATAAGCTCTACACTCCTATACTTATGCTGCACATAACATATGATTTATAAAATATATAAATTCCGAGCGACACATAGCTAGCTCTTTTTGCGTTAGCATAAATTAACTGCATCACGTTAACCACACTGGGCACCTGTGATAGCAGCTTAGCAAGTGGCTAATGACAGCTCATGTCAACTTTTTTTAAAGGTGTCTCACGTATCAATGTTAGTTGTTTTGCCTTCTGGGTTACGCTTTTATTGATTTTTACAGCTGTCCTGTTCAGAGAAGCTAGATACAATGCTTTACCAGAAGGTTGTTTATGCTGCTAGCTGCTAACACAACAGCCAAGGCTATTCAGAGCAGACAGCCTGACGTCATGTTTCTACTGCTACAATAGCGACCAGGCAGATATCACTACACTAACCCAAACCAGGCAGGAACTGTCCAAAAGATGGTCGAGCCCAATCGATGATTCATTGATGAGGCCAAACGCTTTACCACCGTTAACATATTAAATGAAGAAAGTCGTCGCTTATTCTGTTCGTTGTTTCCGATCATGAGACCTGTCTGCTGAAGTGTCATAACTTCCTCTTTACGTATCTGTTTTTCATCAACATTTCTAAAATGTCTATAGGGATTGGATAATATGTATATACATTCTGTAGTATATGACAAAATATATATATTTTTACAAAATATTTATATATTTATTGTAACATATTTATGTTTATCAGACAGTTTTATCTTACCTCCTTACTAGGTGGAGGGATGAGTTTATTCCCTGCGATTGGCACAGAGCTGCCAGATGCAGCCAATGGGGTGGCCGCACCTGTCTCCACGCAAACATTCAACGACAATGGCCCCCACAGCCACACCCAGGCTCCCCTGAGGTACGGAGGGGGCAGAGTACCTCATCCTGGTCACAGAGTGGAGGAGGAAGAGGAAGGGTCTCTCGGAGAGAATCACCTCCACTCTGAGACGGACCAACGTTCAAGAACCCACAGTACGGACTCCAAAAGGCATGTGAAGTCGTCGCACAAGTCACGTGCTTCCAAAGCCTCCCTCGCCGCCGCCGCCACGCACACAACAGATGCCGGACGACACACACAGTCTTCGAAGGCCCGGCACACCCCCGAGCCCCCTGGCGCAGCTCTGCGGTGGGCCCCAGTCAGTGCAGAAGAGACACAGTCCCTGGGAGATGACGGGGAGATGGAGAAACAAGATGGGGAGGAGGATGAGAAGGAGAGACAGTGGGTGGGTCAGCACGCAGAACCTGGTGAAGAACTGGGGGTGAGTAGCATCTTCATTTATGATGAAAGTCTTTAGAGATGGTAGTAGCTGTATTATTTGCCAACCCTAACCCTCAGAACTTGAGGGAGTAGAATACACTCCAAGAATGAATGTATCTTCTGTGTGCATGGGTCTTCGATATAGGCAAGCAAACCTATCTACTTGGTTACCCCATAATATCCTTATTATGGGAGAACGTTCCGTAGCTCACGGCCAGCAAGCCGGTCCACTGCCATTTAGAATGAGATACTTTCAAATCTATAAATATAAAACCTATGATGGATTCATCCTGAAGCTAATTCCCAGGGCAACAATGAAGAGTAATATGAGGCAGCTGGTCGTGTCTTTCTAATCTCTCTCTCTCTCTCTCTCTCTCTCTCTCTCTCTCTCTCTCTCTCTCTCTTCACCCCCCCCCCCCCCCCCCCCCCCCCCTCCCTCAGTCCTCGCGGCGCTACTCCTCCTCGGCCCCGGGGCCCAGCTCCTGCGGCTCCTCCTCCTCCGCCCGGCCGCCGCCCCCCCCCCCGGAGGAGAGCCCCTGCCCGCCCCACGTCATGGCCCAGGTGCGTGTGCGCAACGTGCCCGAGCGGGAGCGCATCGTGCGGGGCATGCAGGACAGCAAGAGCCTGGACGAGATCAGCCAGGCTTGTGGAGGTAGGGATGTACATGTGGTGGGTGTGTTGTTCCCAAAGGGCGAAACCTGGGAGCTGTGGAAAGCATAGTATGTCTAGAATTGTTTTGCTGGCCCAAATGGTAACATCGCTCTGCCACCTGGCTTATAGCAGCAGGTGTTCATTTTGGACCCTCTCGATGTATATTTGATGTTTGGTCATCCGAAACGCATAGATTCTTGGCATGGGTGAGTCCAGCGCGAATCGAACCCCTACGATGTGGCAGTGCATGCATTCTCTGAGCTTGACATACCGTGATCTTAAAAAAAACAAAACGGTGTCAAACCGATTGAAAGCAGATAATACATCTGTCGTGTCAGCGTTTAGGTTTAGAACTGCCTCAATAAAAGCTGCAGTTGTGGTTTACTCTGGTCTCCATTTAGTTAAATATTGGATCCAAATTGTAACATTTGGCTATTTGATCCAACCTGCCTCCGGTCGCATTGAAAGCTGCCCACATGAAACCAATGATCCAGATGTTTTTGTATTGGTTTTCATAATTGGTATTAGGTGAGTGTATTGTAGGGCACGTGATTCTCTGAGGTTTGAATGGGTCTGGGGGTGTCATGCAGGGGGTCTGGGGTCCCGGGGCGGCGGCCGGGGGGGCCAGTCTGAGGGCCGCAGGGCCACCATCTCCTCAGCCTTGGAGCTGGAGGGCACGGTCAGCCATGACGGAGACCTGACCCACTTCATCACCAAGAACCTGGAGCAGAAGATCAAGCTGAGCACCAAGCCCAGCCTGGACTGTAGCGACTGTGAGTCAATAAGACATGCATTGCCTTATTGAGCAAAAAACATTACATTTGTGTGGCTCTTTTGTGAATGAATGCGTTATCTACCCAAACTCTGAATGGGCTGAAGCATTAGCATGTGTAGAACCATCTCAGATAAATAGGTTGAAATAGCATGCCTGTCTGTTGCTTATACTTATCCCAAAAGCGGTTGTGTACATCGTAGGCTGTGATCGGCTATGAGCACTGAAAACTAGTATTGTTTTCTGTTTCCAGGTATTTCCCTCCCACACTTTAACCCTCTTTTCTGTGCTTGTGAGAATGAAGGTCATTTGTGCCAGAGCGAGAGACTGAGAGAGAACGTGTGAGCCCTTCTGATTGGCTGGCTAAGTCTCTGACATCACGTGGACCCTTCTCTGTTCAGCCGACTGCTCGGGGCCCATCCTCCGCAGCCGCGGGTCGGCCCGGAGACCGGCGGACATCCCGCCCATCGACCCTGCCGTCCTATTGGACCTCGAGAGACACACCCAGGAACTGGCTCGCAGTGTGGAGCTGATGATGCGTGGCCTCAACGGGGCCATCCAGAATGTAAGACACACACGCACGCACACCTGACACACACACCTGACACGCACACACACCTGACACACACACCTGACACACACACACACACACACACACCTGACACACACACACACACACCTGACATGCACACACACTTGACACCCACACCTGACACACACACACACACACCTGACATGCACACACACTTGACACACACACACACACCTGACACACACACACAAACACCTGACACACACACACACACGCACACCTGACACACACACACACACACACACACCTGACACACACACACACACACACACACCTGACACGCACAGATACACCTGAAAAACACACACGCACGCCTGACACACACACACACGTACACCTGGCACACACACACACACACCTGACACACACACACACACACCTGACAAACACACACGCTCACCTGACACACACACACACACACACCTGACGCACCTGACACACCTGACACACACACACACCTGACACACACACACACAAACACACACACCTGACACACACACCTGACACACACACACACCTGACACACACGCACACACCTGACACACACACACACACACACACACACACACACACACACACACACACACACACACACACACACACACACACACACACACACACACACACACACACACACACACACCTGTCTCTGAGCCCCGGGTGCCTCCCCTCTCCCCCCAGATGACTGCACTCAGCGTGGGCTACATCCAGACCTATCGGGACTCAGTGGACAGCCTGGGAGAGTCTGTGGACATGAGCATCAAGGTACTGTTAGCCTGCTAGCCTGGAGAATAACCTGCCTGTTAGCCTGCTTTTTATCCTAGGATGCCATTTTTTCTTGGATGTTAGCTTGATTTCTAATGGTAGTTGTTCGCCTGACTGCTGATGCTAGTTGCTAGTCTGACTGCTAGTCTGCCTGCTATTCTTCTTGCTAGCCTGCCTGCTCGCTGGCCTGGTTGCTAGCCGGCCTTTTAGCCCCGTTGTTAGCCTGCCTGTTAAGGCCCAACAACACCCTACGGTAAATACGGATACGGACCGTTTCGTCCGGTCCCGGAGGTGTTTCGTCCGTCAATGGGTCCGTCGCCTCTGAGCTTACGAATCCGGAGTGCTCCGGGAGAAACGGAGCAATACCACCGGAAATCGAGGCGGCAGTCTAGAGTCAAAAGTCAGACCATTCGCGAAAATATATAGAGTAGTATAATATATATATATATTGTGTTTAACGCTTTATACTTATATTATACTATATACCTGACCTTTTTATTTTATTGTTACCCTGCTTTGGCAATGAGTTGTAACTGGTCATTTAACAACATTTTGAGGAGATAAATCTGCGGGTTGGTGAGGGGTGTCACATGCCACCGCCGCCTAGGCCTACACTTTTTGCACTTTTTTTTGCCGATTTCAGATGACAGAAAGCAAAATCATCTCTACAGATGTCATGTTTGCGATTGTCGATGCCGTTCATTTGTGAAACGACAGTCACTGCCCTCTAGAGGATGTATTGCGTAACATCCATAACAACGCTGAAACCAGACGGAGGTATGAAGGGTAGTTCCGGAGGCAACGTTTGGGGCGGACGGACGAATTTCGTCCGGATCCAGAGGTATGAATCGGCCTTTAGTCTGAGTGCTAGTCTGCCTATTAGCGTTCCTCTTAGCCTGCCTGCTAGCCTACTTGTTACACTGCAGTGGCAGCCAAGAATGACCATCATAGTGTAAAAATAGAAATAATAAGCACACTCAAACCTAATAACCACACTTATCCTTTAAAATCACATTTCACTAACTGACTCATAAGCACTATTATTAATCCAAAGTAAGGTGCTCGGGGGAATACATTTATTGCTCCTGAACTTCAAGCAGTTCCCTATAGAAACTTGAACGCACGTTGTAGCTTCTCCAATTCTGAATGCATACTTAAATTGTTCTCTGCCTTGGATAAGTGTGCGAATAAATGTTCTTACAAGTCTGACACTTCGATGGACAGAGCACTTTGGATGGTTAGCTCTTTGGGATGTTTTTCCTTCCTTTCTGTTGAATTCTATAATTGATCCACCAATATTGATCGTCAATCCTTGATAAATGTTGGCATCAATCCAATATAAACAACCAACCTTATAACCTGTAGTCCTCAATAGGGCTTTGACTCCGAACTTTGTTATTCGAATATAATTCGAATATCAAAAAAAAATCAAAATTCGAACGAATATTAGGCAGTCCTTAATATTCGAACCTGTTATGGGCAGGCCAAGAACCCGACGCAGTCTATTCATAATATCGTAGTGACCACGGAAGAGGCAGTGAATGAAGTATTGATTAGACAGCGATTTATTAGAAACCTAATAAACCGTTGGAACACGCCAGACCGGTAACCATAGCAACGCGGTAAACAAACCTCGCGAAGCCCAATCCTGACGGCATTTAATGGTCAAAATATTATTAATGAATATTAATAAACAAACGAACTTCGAATATGATTTTTGGGCAAAAGTCAAAGCCCTAGTCCTCAATGTGGCCTCAGCGGCATTATATGCTGCAGCAGTAAATAAGCATTTGACATTGAGGCGTTTGTTTAAATGTCTCTGGTGTCCTTTCCCTCCCTCACCCTCTCTCACCCTCTCTCACCCTCTCTCGACCTCTCCTACCCTCTCTTACCCTCTCTCACCCTCTCTCACCCTCTCTCACCCTCTCCCCTCTTCCTCCCTTAGGGAATGTACACCTTGATGGCGCGTTGTGAGGAGCTGGATCGCTCCATGAAGCCCATACACACCCTGGCCGCTCAGATACACGACATCAAGCGCACACTGGACGCGCTGGAGGCCATCTGCAAGTAACCCCGCCCACCCCACCAAAGTCATCCAAAAGCCAGCTGCTAAGATCTATAGATCGAGCTCACCCGGAGCGCGCTAGAGAAAAGAACGGTACAAAGCGGGAATCTCACAGGCAAACAAAAAAAGACATTAGTATACATTTATGACTGACCCCGCCCGCCTCTGCGACACCTGCTATACCAACAAAACAAGCACTCCTCAGTGGCTCCGTCGTGAACTGGGATGCTTTGGGACTCATGGAATACCTATTGCCAGGATCAGCACGGGATCGAATGCTAACCCCGTACTCCGGCAGACCACACGGCCACCGCAGACGGGAACTTTTAACCGTCATGGAAACCTAGAAATCGCCACTTGATTTGTCATTGAACCTGTCTGACCACTGTTTCTAGGCTAGAGCTGTACGTTCCAAAACAGAACCTTAATCATAATCACAAACACACACACACACACAAACACATTAAAAAATACGCATGTATTAAACACATACGCAAGTATATAACACATAAGCACAGACATACAGAAACACACCGTCCAGCCCACATAGTTCAGATTGCACTAACCTCTGCTCTCCTGAAGGGGGCAGGTTTTCCCTGTCTTTTTCCCGACCAGACGTTCACAGACTCCAGAAGTCTGAGGCACGATTTGCACTGCAGCAGAAGAATTTTTTATTTGAATGATGATAGCGACCGCTATGGAAAACGTCACATCCATTTTATGCCTTTATTATTTTCACAGAGGGGATTGTTTGTATGGTATTAATGCTTTGTTAGGACTGTAGGATCAATGGTCACACACTCCCGTCTCATTCATGACCAGGAACCTGCCCTAAAGACCAACCAATTCAACAAATTCCCCACTGGTAGCATTGGTTTAATGGAGAGCCGGGTACGTTGATTTGCATTGCTCAAAGGCGCACGGGTGGTAGGTCGATTTTTCGTTTTAATAGCATTTTAGCTGATGGTCTTTGAGTGAGTAATGGGTCACTTACAGCCTAGCATCTGCCACCTGCCAGGAGTTAAAGATGTGGTTCAGTTGAGTTGGAGTCAGTCCCGTAGTTAAGTCCACATCTGTACACGCATCGGTGTGTCTGATGCTACACGACCTCAGTGTCGTGATCGGTTCATGTCGTGATGGGCTCATAACCGTCGTCTTGGATAGAACCACTGCTTTACTCTGCTTTTCCAAAAGATGCATAATTCACGAATCATGTGTTAACCATTAATGTTACGATGAGTCCTCTAATTTCTTAAACAAACTCCCGATGTGTTATTCGTTATTTATTCTTCACTTCTGACATTTTTACAGTTTATATTGTTCATATTTATATGAAACAGAAGAAAATATGGAGTATGATAATATATTTTTTTCTTCGTTAAATCCCCAAACATCCACGCAGTACATTTGAATGCTTCACAGGTCGATATACTTTTTCTTTGCATCTTTATTTCATTTTACAATGGTCTACACCAACTATGTGGCCAGTCACAGGGAAGATCGTATCGTTCACAGAAAGGTATTGATCATCTTGACTCGCCAAAGTCTTGCCAGAGTTCCGGTGGATCTGAAAGGCAACACTTTCCTCAAAGTTGTGGTCGTTCGGCCATCTTGCTTTTCATGGTGTGGAAAAAAACCCATTTTAAATGATAAGAGGCGTCCCTTTTGTCAATGCACTGGCAGAGAGCTTGGAATGAGATCCTGGTAGTCCTGGTGGTCCTGGCTCTCTATTACCCCTGGTCCGTACCTAACACTGTTTACAGAAGGCCATTGACACACACACAAAACGCGGTGATGTCATCGTTTGAAGTGTCATCGCTAAAATGCAAAAAAAAAAAAAGACAACCTGTTTTATGCAAAGCAAAACAGATGATTTGCGACTTGCAATGATTCAGAAATGTTATCTACACCTTTTCTACCATAAAGTCATACAGAACAGAAAAGGGCACTTTTTCTTTATAAAAAGAATCAGGGGGGGAAGCCACGTGTCGTTGGATGTCAGTTCGTTGTATAACGTCAGACCATTATAAGTGCTGACGGGTCACAGTGCTTCGTGACAAGTGTGAACCTCTCCTACTTACTCTGCGTCCAGCTCCAGCTCCATCTTATCAGTGGTGAAGAACTAAGGGAATGGGACACCTCCAGTGTGAACTGGGCAAGAGGAAGGCCTTGCCTGTTGGGGCTGGGTGTGCGTGGTTGTGTGAACCGCTAAGGTCTTATTAAGCCGTCTCCTTAGGCCACCCCCCTACCTGCTGAATGTCAGCTTTCAGGAGAGCGATCCAGCTTGTGTGTGCGTAACGCTTCTGAAAAAACCGGCCGTGACGATGTCCCCGCTGCTGTGTCGCCCACGGCCCTTCCTCTCCTTAAATCTTTACCGTTGAGTAATTCCCAGCTCTATTGGAAACGACCTGTCGATGAATATCGGCCCGTCTTAACCGCCTCTAGTAACCAACAGCGCTTTTCCAGGCAGGGCGAGTTGGTGGATTTTAACGTTCCAAAGCAGCATGTTTTAGCAAAGAGTGGAGATTTGAAACTAAATGGTATCTTCTTTTTTTTTGTAATATATTTAAATAGATTATTAATATTATGTTGGCCCAAGCTGTGTACATATGATCTTACTGTAACTAAAGAAAAAAATGTTTGATTTAGATCCCTTTGTCTTGAGTGTATATTTTAATGAAAAATGAGAAATAAATTTACACGCTGAAAGTGTCTGTGTGTTTGTACGTTGTGCAACTAGAAACGCTGTAAACACAAGCATCGGACAAAAATTTCAAGTTATTGTGTTTGCATTTTGAAAGTACATGTTGATATTTACTGAGCCTGTTGTACCTGTCATGGCCTATACTGTCGCCAGAGGGCGCCAGTGAGCCGAGTTCTTGCACATGAAGTTATCTTCTCTCCTTGCCATCATTCCAGTCTGAAAACTTTTTCCTAAGAAGCTACAACACAGATTATTTTTTGCCGTCTATAGTATTCAGTTTATTGTTAGTTATTATACATTTTAGTATAATCCGTTTTCTCAATAATTTCTTCGAATGATATCCCCACACACACCTGACCAGCTCGCTCCACTGTTGACGCTAGCACGCTAAATGCATGCACACGCAGGCCAATGTCCGAGCAGCACTGAAGTGTCAATGAAGCGTGGGTACTAGAGCCGTGCTGGCCTAGAACAGTGTGTGCTCTCTTTATACATTAGCTAAAGCACACTTATGGCTTTGAGCCACAATGTGCTCCTTAGTTCTCAGAATTCCGCCCTGAAAGGTGTAAAGATGTAAGCACAGGATCCGGTCGAGCGTCCGTCAACATGTCTTCTATTCACTTAGCCGATGACTATCCAAAGTGAATTCAGATACAAGTCATTAAGGAGAAAGTAAGGGGGCGTGGGGGGGGTGGGGGTCTTGCTCCAGGGTGCCTGCTACAGCATGGTGCCTGATGGATTTAATCCAGGGCCTTTCGGCTCGGAGTCGACCATGCGAATGTTGGTTGGTTTATGTTAAGGTTTTATTAAGCTTGGTTTAGGGTAAGAAATCCCCTTCTCTTAACCCGAGGACTGCTCCCACTTGGTGCAGCCACCACCATCAATAGCACTGCACATTGTTGAGTGTGGAATTATGCATAGGTGTGTTTTGTTTATAATTTATAATTCAAGAGGCTCATATCCCTTCCTGAAATGGTTACAAATGATTCACGGTTACTAATAAATACAAAAGGCACTGCAGTGTTGGTTTTTTTAATGGACTTTTAATTTGATATTAATTAATCCATCAAGGAGAAAATGGTATTTTTAAGCGCCGCTTGGCGTGTATATCGTAGCTAGCTAGCGCAGCCGCCCTGTGGAAGGCCTGTATTAATGTGTGGGAACAACCTGTCCCTGGTATCCTCCGGTGAGATCCGAGGGCTGGTTATTGATTGAACAGGGGGGCTTTGAGGGCCTTCGGGACATGCTGCCGCTGTGCCGGTGGTGGGGAAAGCTGGGGGGGTAGAAAGGCTATCTGAGTTACAAGCTCTGCCTCCTTCCCATTAACAACTGGGGAAGATGAGTCTTGTCACTTTCCCTGGTCCGCAGGGATGTCAAAGTGCACGGGTGAGATTCTATCTACAATCTTTTTTCCAAGGACACTTGAGCAGAATGGATGGTCACCATCTTGTTCGCCTTAAGTATTAACTTAAGCCGTCTACTAACGTCATGTTCCTAATGGACAAGGAGCAGTTCTTCTGCCACCAGCACCAGTAAGATGGCTGTGATCTGGTAGCCTGGTTTTGTCCCGTGGTCCGTTGCCACTTCAGATGAAGGCTTCGGACTACCAGCCCCAGACGTGCCGCTGTCCCCTGTATCCCCCAGAGAGGAGTCCTTTACTGTCGAGGTTCCCACAGGGCCCTCTACATCCCCAGTCTTTTGTACTCCCTGGCCCACAATGGAGGCCCCGTCCTTGGGGGACTCCTGGTCGGAGATGGCCTCCTCTGAAGTCTCAAACCACTGACACAGGAAGTCTTTCTTCCACATCACCGCCGGGTCGGGTTCATCCGGCGGGACTGTGGTGGTGTCTGGTTCCTCCGTGGCTGGGGCTACATCCGGCTGAGAACACAATGACGAGGGGAAACAACGCTGCATCACTGGTTGAGCATTTTATTGTTGTCCGCAGAAACAGTTTGACCGTTTTGTGATTAAGTCAAAGTAACACTTGAGTCAGGAGAATTTCAGTGCAAACTTTTAGACCTTTGAGAAAACCGCTCATCTAGGCATGATCCCTGGCTCACCTTCTCCTCATCCTCCCCCTCCTTCTCCTCCTCCTTGTCCGCCCTCTCCCCCACCTTCTCGGCGGTAGTGGGCATGTGGAGGTAAGCCGAGCTGTCTGGGTTCTGGCGAATGCAGCGGCCCCGCCCCTGACACAGAGCGCTCGAACACAGCCTGGTCGCCGTGGTAACGTTGACGGAGTAAGGCCCCAGCACCTGACGAGTAAACTCGGCCAGGTCTCCGCACTCCCTCTGGTGAGACGGTGGAAGAAACCGGAGAGAAAGAAAAGCTCACAGATGGACATAACGAGAGAATGCTTCGATGGTTACGGTGTTCCACTCCCAGTAGAAAGGTACTGGGTTTGATCCCTATGTCCCCATTCAAACCCGGAGACACTCTCACCCCTACCTGCTTATTTTAAGAGCTGTATCTCAATTAAATAAGTGACTTTGGACGGAAACCATCTGCTAGATTACAGAAATGCGGTAACTGTAATGGAGAAACCGAATCGCAGAAGATCCCTAATAGACACACTATGAATGAAGGCAACGTACATTCCGCCACACATCTCCACACCTTGAGGCATTACACAAGAAGACATCCTGGGCACTTTAGGGCCAGTAAAAACCGACACAAAGTGAAGAGAAGCATGAATGAACCGAGGGGGGGAGTGATGGAGAGGACGGCATATGGGTGTTTTATGGAGTGGTGTAACGTTACCTACCTCTGTTTTAGCATCCTCCCTCTCCCAGATGACTACTCCAGCGGCCCCGAGCGCAGCACTCTCTCCTATGGTGTAGAGCAGGTCAGCCTGCGTACAGAACAGTTGGCAGTTTAATTACAGAAACTTCTAGAGTTTCCCTGCAGCAAAAAAAAACTCACCCCTTCGTCTTGTCAAATCTTGCATTTGTTTGGATGGAATTGCAGGCCTGGGAGTAAATTAATACTGCTACTACTACTACTTCTACTATTTTATGTGAATGGACAAGGCCAGATGGTGTCAAATATTACTGCCGACAAAGGCCTGACCTTAGCTCAGCATCTTTGCTTCTCCTGCGCAGAATACATATTAAAAAGTATAAATTGTGGGAAGCTGACAAAAGCGTTTAGATTATTTTATTATTATTTATTTAGTAGGTCTTTAATGTTTACTACACGCCGAACATGATAAAGAATAAAAAATAAAGTTGGGCTGACCACCCCCCCACGCCAAGATCGTAAGAAGTACATAAATCATGGTGACATCGTCTGAGATTGTCTGGCCGGGAGCGGTTGCTCCGGCGGCGGTGGGAAAAGACGAGTGACACGTCGCACCAATACAGCAGAGACGCCGCTGCAGTCGACCTTTATTAATCTCTCCCTTGGCCTGCAAGAGGCCTGCTGTTTCGCCCTGATGTTTATACATCACATCACGTCTGCTCACGCCTTTCGCTCGCTCATCGCTGCCCCCGCGCTTACCAGCCCTGCCAGTCTATATATCCTCCCACGCAACGTCCGTCTTTCTTAAGTCGCGGAGACAAGCAATCTGCTTCCTGCTCCTCGATATATATATACACATATATATATATATGTGTGTGTGTGTGTAGGCTATTAAGGCGCAAGAGAGTAACCGAGTGGACTAGGATGCTGTGTGTCTCACCTGTGACAGGAAAGTATTGGTGGAGGTGTATGTGCTCTTGACCAATGGGAACACGGGGAGATCGTAGGTGGTCCCGGACATGGAGGCCACTCTCAGCGCCTCTCTGATCTGATTGGACAGGAGAAGCCTGGCACCAGACGTTCCACCCTGCCGGCCAATCAGACAGATAATGAGACATTTTAATTGCAAGACCTACTTTGATTCAAAGGTCCCATATTATACTACCAGGTGTGAGTGTGATTAGCCGTTGCAAGCCGTTTGGAATATCTGCCTCTTCTGACATCACAAGTGGGCGTGTCCACCTAGATGTTTGCTGCATAGATGAGCATCGTTTGCTACAGTCCACCGGGTAGGGTGGTAGACTGATCTATCCAGAACACATATAGGTGGACACGCCCACGTGTGATGTCAGAAGAGGCAGATTTCAAAACAGCTTGTAATGGCTAAACACACTCACACCTTTTGGTATAATATGGGACCTTTTAATGGAATATGATGAAAATACATTTTATGATTTATCTTTTAAAAGGAACTAAGAATAACATTGAAAGGCCTTGTACTAAAGTGTCATGATGAATTGGTGACCTTGGCAGATAGGTTTACCTTTGTTCTATGCATCTTGATTGATATTGCATTGATTATAAAAAATCTAAATCTAAATCCCCTGGTTACCTGTAATTTCTCCAGGGAGAGGAAGGGGTAGAGGGCGGAGCTTCGTTTCCATAGCCACTGCAGCTGGTTGTTGAGCTCCATCTCTTGGGCGGGGCATCCTCCTGTGCTGTTAGCTGGTGTTAGCGTCTGGCTGGGCTCCAGAGTGTAACAGGTGGGGTACGGAGAAACCCCCCATAATGCTTTAGGGCGCAGCCGCCGTACCTCGCGGAGAGTCTCTGTGAGTATGGACTGGCCCGCCGCCTCAAAGTCCACCTGTGTGACACCATCAAGAGGCCCCGTGATTAGAAGGAGGGGTTGCTCTGCTTTTCATTTTAACGCACCTAGTTTGGTGTTGGGTGTTTTTCCTCATTGTCGAATCGCCACATCCTTTTCTTTTCAATCATTAGGTTTTGAACTTATTATCTGCTTGTTTGTAGAAATGAAAACAAATAACAAATATTTGATTGGTTAACAGCATGCAAAGATTTTAAATCACGTACAAGGTAATGGAGCGAATCCCTTGGAAAAGTAGTGCAACAATTACTTCCACTCCTCTTTCATCAAGTTCAGTCGTTTGTCAAATGTTCGCCCTGCATATAACTCAAGATCTCCCCCCCCCCCCCCCCCCCCCTAGAGGCTTAGTTAGGGTTCCACGTTGACATAGAGCAAGGGGGTTTACGGACCCATAGGTCTCTCCTTGTGTCGACCGCAAGGGCCCGACATAAACCCTGACGCAGAACCAAAACAGGTCCATGTCCGCGCCGAAGCGAATCATTGCGTGTTCATTACGTTATCGTCAAAGTAGAACCCTTACTAAGCCCCATAACACCACCCATCCTGCACCTCACCTGCGCCCACTTCTCCACCTCCACGGGGGTCCAGTCTGGGAAGAAGCTCTTGAGCAGGGCCCTGGAGGCCTCCAGATACAGCACCTGCTTCTCCCGGTTGCGGCCCCACTGGGGGGTCCACTCGGCCCAGCGCAGCACCCCCAGCCCCAGGTAGCGCGGGGCGGGCAGGGCCGCCGCCAGGTCCTCCCCGGCCTTCTGGAGGTGGCCGTTCAGCCGCGTGTGCTGCGGCAGCCCCCCGTTGACGGGCGTGTCGCGGTCCAGGAAGTAGGGGTAGCTGCCCAGCGACTCCTCGTAGAACACGGCCACGCGGCCCTCCGGCTCCACGCCCAGCGGGGCCAGCTCCGGCCTCCCGGGGCAGGAGGCGTCCGGGACGCCCCAGAAGATGATGAAGGGCTGGCCGGAGAGGAGCGGGGGGCGGGCGGGGCGGGGGGGCGGCCCGGCGAGCCCCGGGTGGGGGGAGCCCAGGAGGAGGAGCAGGAGGAGGGGGAGGAGACGGGGGAGGAGTAAGGCGAAGGTCGGGAGCGGGACCCGTGGGGGGTGTGGTGGAAACGTTCTGTGCGAGCCCTGGGGAGAGCCGGAGCGCTCCCTGATCGGTTGGGGTCCCGGTCTTGAGTTTGTCCTCGGTCGGGGATCCGACCACGCCATTGGATCAGCCGGCTGTCAGTCGTCACGCTCTCTTCCCTACCTCTCTGCCAATCATTTCCTAGGACACGAAACAAAAAAAATGAATGAAGGTTTCGTTTTGCGGGTCGTAAGTATCCTTATATAGTATCCTTTGATACACACGCTGGCACATTGAATGCATATTGAAACCCTTGTGGATGGTGGAAATTCATTTTTTGGGGAATATTTTACGTTCTGTTTACTTATGATTTATGGCCTGTGCCCTATGCAACAGATAGATAGCTGCATTACGCTTGCTCTGTTGATGCTTATGCAATGCTATTCATGTACAAATAGAAAGTTCGTTTTTCAGGCATTTTTTATTTACACTGTTGAATCTACATTCAACCCTTCATCAATAAATCCTTTCCTGAATCCACTTTTCAAGAACTGGTGCCTTTTCAAAGCTTTGGTTTTACTGAGAAGAACCAACCACGAAATATACAAGTACACAAATAATTATAATCTGTATAGTTTATATTGTTTCTATAATGGTACAAATAATCTATAAAGATGTTGGTGTTGAATTTGTATTAAACCTCTCTTCTCCTTCAGTTAAGTGTGCATTTATAACAGCACACGCTTCTTAATATTGATTACCTCGTGACCTTTGTGACCTCGCTGTTCAGACTCCTGGTTCTGCACATCATCGTGTGCCGGTTAGAATAAATCGTAAAAAACCCAACCTTCCCCCCGCATTCTCTCCACCCGAACGTTAATTATTCTCGTTTACTTCTATCATATAGTGCCAGCTGGCGCTAGCAGACAGCGCTAGTCAACTCTTCACTCACTCCACAGAGAGACATCCAGCTGAACCTGCCTTAACCCAGCCAGGAGCGACGTGGTGTCTTCCACACTTTATCTCCCATCCTCTAACTTCTCCCCCTCACACCACCACCACCACCACCAGCACCACCACCACCACCACCACCACCACCACCCTGCGCACTGGGACGGATTAGGGAAAATCCTGCGATATGAATGCAGACATGGCTCCTGAATGGAGACAGCCACCCTGCCGTCCCTCCATTATGCAAATGAATTTCTCGCAGTGCATTGTTTAATCTTAACTTTAGCTTAACTTGGTGTCACCGTGACATTTACGGAGCTATTCCTCCCCGCGTTTCTACCCTGTGAGTCATGTCTTAATTCCTATTCTGCACCGGGGAGACGGACTCAGGGATAGACAGGCCTGTGCACGCACGCACACACACACACACAGACACACAGAGACACACGTGCACATGCACCTCGCCATTTGAGACGACCACAGTGTGACTCAGTGAGGTGGCTAATTAGGGTAATGATGAATGAGGGCTAAGACGATGTCAGCAAAACAATTGGTCGCTTGCACACAGTCACACTCACACACGCACGCACGTGCACATATGCACACACACATGCAGACACTCCTTCAGACACACATACACACACTATGGCGTTAGATCCCTGACACAATCATGGCTTTGGCTCACACACTCGCAGACAGACACACACACAGACACTCACTGAAGGGAGCTAGGGGTCGCTAGACAGGGGGGACAGACAGAATATATAAAGAATACCCCACTTAATTGACTTTTTGGAAGGGTGCCTGACATTGATTGACGTCGCTTTCGCTTGGACATTACTTGAACTTGATGAACGTGATTTCCCTCTAATTGGGTTGAATGTGTTGACGAGTGCAATTGGGATCTGATGGCCTGGTTGATATTTAATGGAGCACACAAATGTTAATGGATTCATCGAAAACCGCTGAAAGTTGATGATGAAAAAATGATTTCTTTTCAAATGATTCGTACACAGAACTAATACTTACTATCTATTCGCCAGATAAATAATTTGCAAGGAATTCCACGAAGGTGTTAGCACACATACAGATTAGACAATATTACAATAAAAAGGCTAAATGTATCAATATATATATAAATGGCAGGGATGGAGGATTCTAGATAAAAAGCAATCTGTAGTGTATAGCAAATGGTTGTGTGGTAGTTGCATTGTAAATATGCCTTATGTGGGAATGGGATATGGACCATCGGGCAGTCCAATGGCTCCTTATTCATGGTGGTCGTAGTGGTTTTCAGTCTACTCTTTGAAAAAGTCACTGCTATACCCCTTTGCTTATAATGTCATGTCACAGCCAGCCTGGATCAGCAAAACCCCCGGCCTTCGGAGGGCTTAAGGTTAGGACGTGTTGTATAATGTGGGCCTGGGAAGTCCTCTGAGAACTGTGATTAAGGACTACAAATAAAGTGGCCTTTACTTAAAGGTACGACGGCGGATTATTTGGACCGCTGTGTTTCGTTGTGGTGCTGTTTCTCATATTTGTCCACCGCTTTTTTTGCCACAAATAAATCGTGTGCGAGTACATTGCATCTCTAACTGTGTTCCTCACCGTTCACGTACAATATTTGTATTGTACCTCGCACTTAGAATGGCGACTGCTTTGGAAGGCCATGTGCATGAGCTGGGACACATACACGGATGTAAACAAAGCAAAACCAAAACGTTGGGAAAGGACTTGGCAAGCTTCTTTCACCTGTGACTTGAGGTACGACGACATTGTGTAGAAACACGGTCGATACAAAACCACCCATTTTACGGAAACAAATCAGCAGGAAAAGCAACCACTGTATCTTTAACAAGAGCTGGGCGTGTGCGCGGGCCTGGAGTTGGAGACAAGTGTGCTGCACAGGTGGCACCCAGAAAACCATTTAGAACCACAGCCGTTGTAAACTCGTTACTAATCTACCGTTGACTCGATTTCTCGATTTATTCCCGCGAGTAGCGGTGGTTCCAAGGACGAAGGTATTGGGAGGGCGGCCGCGGCAGCGTGCAGCGACGCAGGAACTCTCCCTCAGTGCGACAGGAAGCTAATTATTGTGCCAGTTAATAGGATTGATTAGAGGCGGCTGTCCGTCTGTTCTGATTGGTCCATATGGAGAACCAACTGCCAGTTACGGGAGGCGTCGCAGCGGAACACGTTCCTGGTGCACGACCCACGCTGATAGACACTATTTAACATGTGATTTATCTGAAACTTGCTTGTTCTGCACAGTGGTGGCTGTTACAAAGGGAATTTAATGTCCATGTTGTGCTCTGTGTATTTAATGGCCTTCTGACTGGTAGTTAGTTACTGTATTCCTTAACCACCATGAATTTAATCTTAATAAATCACAATATTTTGCCAAGTTACAGGATTTAGAGAAACCCAAGGGAAGAGTAAGGAAGGTATAGTTATCCTGGGATATATCTAAGTGAGTCTAAACTCGCATTTCCATTTAGGGCACCACCATAGCCTGCCATCTAGTATGCCATCTAGTTAAGCCGAAGAGTGAATTTTGTTCTTTCATTATTATTATTAATAGCATCTAAATTTAGAAACCAGCTGCTGCTATAAGCTGACTTCTCTAGTCACAATGAATGATGGGTACGTTTTTCTTTGTGTCATTTGTTCTTTGTGATCTGTGTGTACAGATCCTGAGTAGTTATTGGGTGCGTCTAAGGTTATTTGTGCGAACGAAATGTCTACCAATTAGGATTATGAATCGAGACTCGCCAGGCGTTTTACTAATTTCTGACATAGCTGAACTATGAGCTACTACTTTGAATACAAGCAATTTTGATTGACAGTCAAGCTACCATTTCAGGTCAGGATCTCTGATACAAAAGAATAAGACGGGACACAGAGCGATGGGAGAGAGACTATGGGATCAAGGTAGAGAGAGACTCTTTGTATGCGATGGCGAGACCGACTTATAGAAAGAGGATTGTGCTATTATAATTGTATGGTATGAATTTGTTAGGATGGAAAATGATGAACACAAAGTCCTTCAGAAAGGAGCCGCATGCGCGGCAAATTATCTTTCTCCGTCTTGCTTTCTCGGTCTCTCTCTCCCGTTCTTATTTTTCTGGAAATAGGTGGTTCTTCAGATGTAGTTTTGAAGATCCTCAGTCTTATCGATTGGTCTGGGATTGGGGGAGTACATGCTGCAGTGTTTGTGTGTTTTAGTACTTTTAAGTAAAAGGGTAAGGGTTTATAACTGGGAGATCGCAAGGCTAAAGCTTTGACCGCAGACTCAGAAAGGCATAATTGGATGAAAGCGAGAAACACATTCATTGATCAACCTCACATGAAAGTAGGATTAAATTATTCCACAATATTGTTTAAAGGAGTGAAGCCAAATTATGAATACATTTGCGACACTGCACCTGCTATGGTTAAACAGGGTTACAGTCTAAGTGACTATTCATTATAATTCTTGTGTCTGTGAATGAACTGTAATTGTGAAATATTAATACATTCAGTATATTTAGTGTAATCTGATAAGCAGCCTTTAATCTCCCACGCTGCCGTGTAGTAGTCAATGGTAAAAGGTGCTAATTGGCTTAACTGCTAGGACTAAGTCCCTGGTCTGTGTTTACAAGTCTGTCTGAAAAGAGGATGAGTTCAACGCCCACCACATCCTGTAGGTCAAAGGTCAACCATTTCAAAATGCCCTGACCCGATAGGAAATCGGTAGTAGCCTACGGCTTAAATGACGTTTGAATGGAACAGAAACAGGGCTGGTGGATCTGGGTGGGACACCATTCATCGGACACCATTTGAAGATGTAAAAATATGGATGGAGGTGATTTGTTGTGTTTGCTTTCAAAAATCAAGTGTTTGCATGGATGTAAAATGATAAACACAATCACGAACATAACCGTTTGGCGAACCATAGATTGAGTCCAGTACAAATGTGGGATGTAAGTGCAAATTATGCACTTTTCATTTGGTCTTGTATAGAATATAACCTTAAAGGGGCAGACCTTATTGGTCCAAATTGTACCAAAAACGTAAATCCTTGACCCCTGTGATGAATGGTACTTTAAAAAATGTTCCCATGGAAACAGAGTTGATGGTCCGCAATATGAAGCTTGTATCTCTTGTCTTAGAAAATCGAGGAGCCTGACAGTTCACATTTAACATGAAGGGTTTCTATGACTCTTCGAAGTAATGCATTTATACCAGGCCTCACATTTGTGAGACACAAGTCAGATGTGACCTATCTCATCCTCACCCCCTGCATTGGGGTAGAGAGGACTGTTAACTCAATGGACGACATGAGTAACCACCTGTGCCTCATGTCATGATAGTGTGAACCTATCATACAGTAACTGCCGTTTCATACTATGTGTCATGCAATGTATAATCTCTGATAATCTCATACTCCTGATAATAATAATGATGATACCTGAATGATAATTAGACAATGCGTGCTGGTTTACCAGGAGCAGACCATCTGCCTTTTAAATGGTTCAAAGTCACCAAGAGTTAACCTCTCCTGTATCAGTTGAAACTCAGTCATTCTACGAGCTTTCAAGATCAGGAAAATTGAGCTATTCTGAACCTCAGTCCTCCTGCACAACCGTAATTTATTTTAGACCTGAAGAGACCCTTAACTCCCTCTTTTGCTGGATTAAGAAGTGATCTCAGCTCAGGACTGGCTGTGCTTGGCGGTTGGAGGCTGGGAAATGAAGAAAAAACATGACTTCAGGACTTGATATTCGTGGGTTTTAACTCTGATGACTGCAGTCTATCTGTAGGCATCCTTGGACAATAACCCCTGGCCTCAACCTGCTCCTACTGTATCATTCTTTTTACTTCAAGTAGCTTAGGATAAAACTGTCTCTCAAATGCCTGAATGGATATAAACATAGTGTTTGAATAGTCTAAACTATGATTCCTCACTGGATCCGATCTAAAATAACATCAGATTAGTGGGAACACATGTGTCACTCTCGGAGATATCCCATGATGCACAGGGAGACACAGTGACTACAAAGTGTTTGCACGCAACATTCTAAAAAGGGGCGGGGTTTAGAAATAATCGTAAAACAGTAGGCCTATGTTTTATAAACACAAACCACAGTTGTAGGTCCAAACTGCGGTAGTACATCTCACACAACTTTGATGTACAATTAAACGTTTTCTAGACCTTAAATGCAATTCCTACAGACATAAGGTTATTTTGTCCCGATGCTTTCATGCAACAGTGGCAAATTGTCTTCTAAAAACTTCATTCAAACATCCAAGGCTTAATACATTCTTCATCTCCTCTGGAAATCCAAAGCAGTTCTTAGATATTGCTCGGTCTAGCCCTGTGGTTGTATTGGTTCTAGTCTACTGCATAAATCCTTTCTTCTATCTTTGACTCGAGAAAGCAGTACTCGTTATCTCTGCTCTGAACTGCTGGTGCTTGGCAGTAGAGTGGCGCTTGGTAAAACGCAACCAAACATGAATTTCAGAAACCACAACTCACACTCACCGACAAGAGGAGGGTGGTCTCCTTGTCTGCAGAGATAGGTCCTCGGCGAGCGGCTTTTATATTCCAGTCCTCAGCCTCTTCCAGGGGCCATGGCTTGTTCGGTCTGTTCCCCCCCTTGATGCTGCCCTCCTGCTGGGGAGGTCGGCGGTAGATCCCAGAGGGCCTGAATACATGGAGGCGCCACAAAGAGGACCTCAATAAAAATGTGAAGTCTGGAAAGGTCCAAGGGAAGAGCGATAAGGAAGGAGGTCCCGGTTGAGAAGGTGGAGGGAGGTTGTGCACCAACCAAGAAGAACTTGTAATCCAAAAAAGAGAATAAGATAAATAGTGCCCTAAAAAGAGGAAAGACTCACTCCAAAAAAAAGATGCAATGGTGTGAGAGGGGGGAGGGGAGGGGGAGAGGCGGAGGATGCTCCAGGCGAAGCGTGTCAGAGTGAGTTTTGGCTGGCGTGGGTGCGTGTGACCTAACCTTCGCGGACGCGTTTTGCTTCCTTATTCCGTGGGGTAAGGGGGGGTCAGAACGGAGTGCGGGCGGATCACATGACCAGCGACGCTCGCCGTAATCTCCCCTAATCCTCGGGAGCTCCTGCCGCTCACAGTTAGACAACAAACAACAGAGACGGGGATAGACACTTCCGCCGCCGCCCCCGCCCACGTAAACCATCCAGGCGAAACACACCGTCATCGTTTGAAAGGAATCCTGCTTCCTTTAATCAGTGTCCTCCAGCCTTTTGTAATTGGTTATGTAATTACATGATAATGAATTTGATTATATTAAGGACACTGTTCTGCGCTTTGATAGCTTCGTTCTCAGTGTAATTGCTTAACGTTGTATTAGTTCCCTAGTGTTAAAGGGGTGGGGGGCACCCTTGACCTTTCCTTTCCCTTCACACCTCCACCTCCACCCCCACCTTCATCGCCATCTCCATCACTTGTTTTCTCCTCTGTGAGTCTCTCCCGGTTTGAGTTCTTTGTATATTCGCAGGTGTTTAGACC
>NC_044048.1:24609921-24619921 GCF_902167405.1 Gadus morhua
CGGGTGATGGCACACAGCTTCAGCAACCGAGTCAAGAGGTTTTTTCAAGAGGAAGCGCCGTATTGAGGCAGACTTTCATCAGCACAAACATGGAGGACAACAACAACAACAAGATTAGTCAAGAGACACTCACCGTCTTCCACATGTGGCTCGAGAGCCCTCTGTCACACAGGAACACACAACCTCTAACAGGAGAGTAACATAGACTTTAGCTGTGTTCGAAATCGTTCCCTATCATGGATGTAGTGCACTAAATAGGGTGCACGCCATTTTGTAGGGTGTTCGAATTCTCAGTGGTCCACTATATAGGGCACTATATAGTGAACTTAAAATAGGGTACATACGATGTTCCCTACATGTTACTCCCATATACCACAATGCAATGCGGTTGTATTTTTCCAGGGGAGAAGAAGAAGCTGAATAACCGCGAAAACGAATACATTTAATGATGGAGTCTCCGGCTTGTGTTTAGAAATGTCAACAATTTATTTGGGATTTAACATTCAAAATTAATTTAAAAAAACTTGAACAAGGAAATGTAACATTCAACATCAATACAACCTCCAGCCCGGTTTGTTTAGATGATGTCGGCGCATCACGTCACACAAATACCAGGCGCATTTACTGACGCAAATGACGTTTAGAAATGTTGGGCGTAGTGTCCGAATTCTCGTTCCCTATTCCCTATGTAGTGCACTATATCATGTACACTATATAGGGAATAGGGAACGAGTGTATAGGGAACGATTTCGAACACAGCTTATGTTTACATGTGCTGCCAGGCAGAGTAACCATAGGTAACGGCCATTGCCCACTTGAGGGATTATTGCATTCTAACGAAACCTGGTTACAGTGTATATATGATTTATAACATCGGGTATGGATTGGGTTACCTAGGTATCGTAACGCTGGTTCCTGTATGGGGAGATTCCGGGTTACATAATTGGGCTATGTTTTAGAAAACGCTTGGTTTGTAGCATGTAAATGCACTGGTGAATTCACTGTTTGTTGGTGTGAGAGGACTGTTTCCCACCCTTTGTTTGTTCATGTTCTGTTGTAAAACTGAAAACATTCTTTGTGTGCATTCGTTCTTTTAGTTATTTCATTGTCTGATTTTCACAAATTTCTGCCATCCAACGCGTAGACTAAGACTTAAGAATTATTATGAGACTAAATTGACTTAATAGTGGATAAAACTCTACCAGGAATACAAAACAGCAACCGAGAGGGGAAAACAAAAAAAAAAGAAAGCGTATCTGAAATTAAAACCACACTCAACCTATTAGTGTTGGGTGTTTTCTCTCACCAGTAACCACCTTAAAAGCATTCCTGTGCTGGCGGCTTGGCGCGCTGGCTGCTCTGCGGGGACACAGGAGGCCTGTTTGATCAGGTGGGCCACTGATAAACAATCTGAAGCATCACTTAGCAGCGACAAGTGGCTTCTCTCCACGCCGCCTGGCTCCAGAGTGCCTGTTTGGCCCGCTTCCCTGGCCCGCTTCTGGGCACCAGCCCCTCGCCGGTACCCCCCCCCCCCCGCCTTATGGTCCAACGCTATGCTAACGTACGTAGCCGGTGCCGGCGGCGGTGGCCAACCTCTTTCCGAGTCCAGAAGACGGTTGTGTTGTGTGTTGATAGCGTGTCATCTCTCTGTGAAGACGTGGAGACGTTAATGGGTTTTTCATAGGACTTTGTGTCGATTTTCAAAATGGGTTGTAACGGCCAATCACACTCACACCTGGTGGCATAATGTGTCACCTTTAAGATGGTCAGGTTAGACTCTCTGAATCGCGTGATGTCTGATGTTTCCACCTTAATTAATAGATACTATCTATACTTAAGAGTTTTGATGTGCAAGAGAGTGGAGTCTCCTCATTGGTAAAAAAACAACAACATAAAGTAAACAAAAAAAAAGCGACTCGAGACTTAAACCCACGTGTGTGCTTTCATTCTGGAACGTCACTGACCTTCCCTTGTCCATCCTGCCCGCATCACCCAAACACTTCCTGGTTCCCTGAGACAGATCCCCCCCCCCCCCCCCAGAGATGAACCCAACACCACCGCACTACAATCGGTCCATTCCTGTGTGTTCCAAGGCCCGGTCTGGCCGGTTCTCTGGGGGATTGGAAAGAGGATTAGAGAGGAGGAGGATGAGGAGGAGGAGGAGGAGGAGGAGGGGAGGGGGACAACATGAATGAGCAAACATCCAGCGTCTGAGTCCTCCTGGCCCTTCGCAGCTTCCCTCTGGTGTCCTTGCGAGCTGGGCTGTCCCGCTCCCTGGGCCGTTGCTAGGGAACCCGCGTTGGAGTGCCAGCTGGCTCGCGGTGGGCCTGGTGGCACTCTCCGTGGTGATGCAAAGCAGGGAACGGCTATGTTTGTGTGCAGCCAAAGCTGTTTGCTCGAGCTGAAGTCGGGTGTGGTGGGAAGATTTGTTTTTTCGGGGGGCTTTATTCGTGTCGGAGACAGGGAGAGTTAGACCTGAGGGTATGGGAGGGAGGGAGGGAGGAGAGAGAGAGAGAGAGAGAGAGAGAGAGAGAGAGAGAGAGAGAGAGAGAGAGAGAGAGAGAGAGAGAGAGAGAGAGAGAGAGAGAGAGAGAGAGAGAGAGAGAGAGAGAGAGAGAGAGAGAGAGAGAGCAAAGCAAATGAAACATGCTGCAAATGACCGCAGTTCTGGAGTCTAACCCGGGCTGCTGCCCTGAGGACCAAGCCTTAATAGTATGCTCTCTACCCGGTAGAGCCACCGGGGCGCCCCTGGCTGTTCTTGTTTTAAACCTGAGGGCCCTTATATTTACTGGAGAGGCCCTTTTTTTATCCAGAGTACCTTTGTTCTATCCAAAGAGTCCCTCATTTTCAACCAAAGAATACCTCATTGAAACTTGCCTGGTTTACCCGGATAAAAATCCCCTTTTTAACCAAAGTTTTAAACTATTTCCACCAAGGAATACCTATTATTACCAGATGAGCTATCTTCCCCCCAGAGAAGCTCTGTTAACCAGAGATCTCTTTTAACCAGAGAACCCCTTACTATCAACGGCTCTCAAACATTGGTTGGCTGTTGGAGTTCATGCGTAGTGTAATCATAGCGCCAATCCTGGGAATTCAAAGAACTCTTGTTGTGCTGATGCTCTGACATCTCTGTCCGGAGGAAGGAACCCCGATGGGCAGACGTCAGTGTGCTCGCCCAGCGACGTGCCAGGCCAAACAACTAGCTCTTATGCTAGCAAACCTGGCCTCTAGAGAAGACGGATCATGATAAAATGACAACTGCCAGGCCTCCAGCCGGCCTGGCAGTCTTCCACGTCCTCTTAACCCGCCGTCGTATGGCATGGGCCGGGCTCCTGTAGCCTAATGGCCCCGCTGTTGTGTCTCCAGGGTCCGCAGATTGAATGGAATGTTGTTTACCTTATCCACGGACCGATCAAAAGGCCGAAGCTTCAAGCTGCGCTGTTCTCTTCTCCTATTCTATCGAACGGCTGAAAAGCTTCATTGGCCAGGGGGACGTATCCGCATGCTGTTACAGGGAGAAGGAAAGTCCCGGGGAAATGAAATTAATGAGACTAGTCTCGCTCCCAGTGGGGCAAGCAGGATGAATATCTAAAGCTACCGGAGCTGGTTCCAGCGCGGTCTGGGTGATAATATACAGAGTATGTACAGATGTGCATCGTTATGTGGACAAACGGGACGCACGCTACCTGTAATGATCGCATCCCTCAGTGCACCTAACACTCTGTTGGACTGTTGGAATGGCTTTTAATGTATTTCATTGATATTCATGCTCATTGATATTCTCTGTATATACCTTGTGGTTATGCTATTTTTTTTGGAAAATGTTCCAGTTTGAGATGAGTCATGAGACGGGTGATGCTAGAAAGAATTGTTCCACTTTATTTTCCACACTTTATTTTTCTGATGACTACTCAAGAAGCACCTGCTGTGACTGAATAAACCAACGAAACGAAAGAGAACACATCTCCTACTGGGTTTTCACCTGAATATTTTTTATCCTGGGAGTTTGGTTCCATGAGGCTATATGCAGGATAGTTCAGTTGTGTACTTTATGACTGCCAGCCGAAAGGTTGTAGGTCTGAATCCCAAAGTCTGCACTCTATCTGTAGGCATCCTTGATCATAAGCCTAACCCTTATCTGTTCCATCACGACTTGTGTCTAATATGTACTGGAAGTCTCTTTGGTTCAAACTGTCCACCAAATGCCTCAGCAGTAAATAGAAGTCTTATCGCTGTATGCTCGTGACCTGACGACTATGTTAACATCAGGTCGCAATGACCTGAAGACTATGTCAACCACTGGTTAATCCATATGAAACTATGTTTGAAGAGATGAGCCCGATTCCTCAGGACTACCTGACGAGTGCCTACTGTTCCTTTCTCATTTACATAAACCTTCTCTTCTGCTTACTCTTTTTTTGATTATATTCATGATTTACAACTTCTCTTGCTCATGTAAATTGATTTTGAGTGATGGGGGACACTTTGGAGAGACCGGCAAAGCGAATCAAATCTTACCGCGATTCTCTTACGGCGTCAAAGACCGACTTCAGGCTAGGATTCCATTTATCTGAGCAAATAGATTTATGATTAGAGCCTAATGTATTTAATGCCCTTTCAGTTTCGATCCCAGAGACCAGGCAGAGGGCGGGCCCTTCAAAGAACAACCAGAGAGGCGCCTCACACAACAGTAGCTTCGAATTCCTGCTCAAGAGTTTCATGGAGAGAGCGAGATATGAGTGGCACCATATCTCAGCTGGACTGTTTTTAGAAAGCCTGTGCGTGTCTGCCATGATGCATTAAGGCTTTACAATATCTGTTGGCTCAGTCTATTCACCCGGGGGGCCCCGACATTATCGTGGAAAGGATCAGAAATCGACTGAATAGGGAGAAGGGCGGGACAATGGAGATGGGATGGGAGGTCCATTCACGCTCTCTGAAAAGCTTTTCAGGGGGTTTGGAGTTCCGTGATCGATGGTGTCACCGAGGTTCAAGGGGTCACTGGTAGGGCCGTCCCGACGCGTGTCAGTCAGGGTTCAAGGTCGGGGGCGCTCAAGAGTTTTCTGTTTGGGGTACACTTGGGAGGGAAGTAGGGTCTCAGGGAGAGAGGGAGGTGGATGGTGGAGATACCCTTGGAGGTCACGGGGAGAAAAGTTGCAAGGTTCGGTTGAGTGGTTTGTGACATTTTACGGTTGAGATTTTATATTTCTGAGGCTCAGTTGGACGGATGCGTCGGTGGAAAATGTGTGCGAGTAAAACCTGAAACTTCATAGGTCGTTGAGAAGCTGAAATCTCAGAAAACCTCAGATTGTGACAATGCTGAGGACTGCAAAGTGTATCTGAACGTCCTTTTGAGGGCTGTGGATACAGTCGAAAAAAGAAGCCTAAGTGCAGACATGCCAGCCGAAATTGGATTTGATGTTTGTTTGCGTCCTCGCTGCGCTGGCAGTGTGGTTCCAGTAAAACTCTGTTCTGATCCCGGCACCGCCGCGGCGCTCGCTGTGACCTTCACCCGGTAAACAACAAGAACAACAACAAAACAACATTTCATATCTTCCCTCCAAGCCCCACTGCTTTGGGACTCGGCGAGGGAGAAACCAGCCAGATCTTCTCGTGGCGCCGCAGTATTTTATGACCTTTCACAATACATCTTCAAAGGTCAGAGCGTTCCTGCTGCTTCCTCTGGGGGAAGGCTACGCATGACAGTTTAAACGCCGGTCAGAAACAAACAAGATGGTGGTTAGAGGGACACAGAATTGAAACCGTAACCAAGGCAGGGTGAGGCTGAAAGGATTCCACTGGGCCGCTTCCTTATCTTCTACTGGAATGGCTTAAGACCCCCAGCCTTCCTCTTCCTGGTAGGGGAGGGCAAGGCTCATGGGTCATGGTCAGTGATTCCTTGGAGACGGTGGGGAGCCAATGTCATGCTCAGGGCAATCCAACAGGGAATGTTTTTGCCAGGTTTTGCCTTTTTTTTCTTAGCCCTCGGATACGGTTTATATCCAAATAAATATACTAAATTATGTTATTTCATTCATTGTGGTGCATTGCACTGAAACAGCTGCGTTACCTTGTTATTTACTGATGTTGTTTTTCGGTGTCTTTTAAGTGCGTAACCTGCTCTAATCCAGAGTCTGCAAATACATCTTCGGACATCGGAACTAGCTCGCCTTTTGTGCGACCGACCGTGCGTCATTACTGTGACTGTGCTCCCGTCTCTCGGTTTAATGTCCACGCTGTTGTTCTAGTAGGAGCTGGTGGGTTCTTCTGTCTAACAGCTCTCTGAACTGTTGCTCTGTTGACACGGCATGTAAATAACACCCCACACACACACCCACATACACACACACACACACACACACACACACACACACACACACACACACACACACACACACACACACACACACACACACACACACACACACACACACACACACACAGCGTGAACACATCGGATTGTGTTAAGGCATTGTAGCGTGTGAGTGTCACACTTCTTTGATACTGTTACGTTGTTGATCGCGGTTGTTGACAACCAAATGTGGTGGAAAGACGGTGGAAAATACCAAAGGGATTCTAGCCTGAGATTCTCATTTTGTGCTCGGGTGAGCGTGTCACTTTGGTGAGGTGAGCTGGAGGGGGGGAATGAATGGTGTGTGTGTGTGTGTGTGTGTGTGTGTGTGTGTGTGTGTGTGTGTGTGTGTGTGTGTGTGCTCGCGGGTGTGTGTGTGTACTTTATTAGGAACGACCGACCATTGCATGACTGACCATTTTTCAGTGCAAAATCCTTCCACTTGTGGGGAGACTGGAAAACACGTTCCCAGCCCTAAGTGCACTGAAACGTGCGCGCGCATGCACTCACCCAGAAGCCGATGAACACACACACACACAAGCACACACACACACACTCACACACACACACACACACACACACACACACACACACACACACACACACACACACACACACACACACACACACACCACTTCAGCCACCATGTTTATCACCGTCTATAACACGTAGATACACACTTATTTACTCACACTCACACACGCACACACACTTACAATCACATGCATGTACAGACACTGTTGGGCACACATGTTTTGCTCAGTGCTGATGGGCCCCTATTCACGGTAATCTGTGATTCTGACCTTATCTCTCTCTCACACACACACACACACACATGCAAGCACACTCCGTCGCTTACACACACACACACACACACACACACACACACACACACACACACACACACACACACACACACACACACACACACACACACACACACACACACACACACACACACACACACACACAAAGCATGCTGATCATTATTCCCCCTTTCCATCTGTCTTGTGTGTGTGCTTGTGTTTGAGTGTTGGCATGTGTGTGTGTGTGTGTGTGTGTGTGTGTGTGTGTGTGTGTGTGTGTGTGTGTGTGTGTGTGTGTGTGTGTGTGTGTGTCTGTGTGTCTGTGTGTGTGTGTGTGTGTACGTGATTGTGTATGTTTGTTCTAGTGGGCACACACACACACACACACACACACACACACACACACACACAAACACACACACACACACACACACACACACACACACACACACACACACACACACACACACACACACACACACACACAAGCTTGTGTGTACTACCAGCACACACATTCCTGTGCCGTTGACCCGGGCTCTGCAGGTAACCATGACAACCACTGCTTCACCATGGAGACGACCGTTTCTCCTTTTACTCACCCCCCGCCCTTTATCCCCCCATGCCCCCCCCATCCCTCTTTCTCCCCTTTTATTTGTTGTCAGTCTAGCCTCAAGACTGACCAGGTGAACCTCTCTCTCTCTCTCTCTCTCTCTCTCTCTCTCTCTCTCTCTCTCTCTCTCTCTCTCTCTCTCTCTCGCTCGCTCGCTCGCTCGCTCGCTCGCTCTCTCTCTCTCTCTCTCTCTCTCTCCTCTCTCTCTCTCTCTCTCTCTCTCTCTCTCTCTCTCTCTCTCTCTCTCTCTCTCTCTCTCTCTCTCTCTCTCTCTCTCTCTCTCTCTCTCTCTCTCTCTCTCTCTCTCCCTCCCTCCCTCCCTCCTCCCTCTCTCTCTCTCTCTCTCTCTCTCTCTCTCTCTCTCTCTCTAATCCCCATCCTTATTCTTTCCTTCTCTGAATCAGCCGCCCTAAAACTTTATTCTTCATCTTCTACCCCAAGTGACTCGTTTGGAACGGTTCATTCATTCCTATTCTTTCCCGAGATGCAAAACAATCCATATTGATCGACTTTAAACCCCGACTCTTCTCCCCACTCTGCCTGTGAAATCCCCGGAGACATTCAAGTGTTGGTTGTCCCTTTTGATTCACCAGTGTATTTTAAAACCTGCATAAATTACCCTTCCTCATTCGAACTGAGAGCCAACACCCAAAGCAGAGGAGTCCTCCCTTTCATCCCACCTTCTATTACAGGACTCAACAGTGGAGCCCAGGCTGCCCAATGGACAGTATCGGCCCTAAACTAATCTAAAGGTTATTTATAGATGCATTATTATTTGGTGCATTAAAACGCGCTGAATGAACGCGGCGGACCTGATGGAGAACAAAAATACATTGAAAAATATAATCACTGTGATATGTGTTACGCAAGCTAACCGAAAGGTTGGATCAAGGTAGGGATCTATACAGTTAAATGAACGGTGAACAGGGTGAGAAAGAGGTTGTTTCTTTTCCCAGCTGCCTGAGGATATGAACGGATTACGCAGTCCCTCTTTCAGCTTCTCCCGAGGCTGGGGCTTAAAATGGCTGTTTATAAACACGTTGTACCTATTGGAAAAAAGTGGCAGTTTGCAGTTCAAGACAAAGACAGCTTTCTTCTGGGGTTTTGGACTTTATAAATCGCATTTTTCTCTCTCCCCGCACTCAACACACATCCTCCCAATTTGGCGTGGTTTTACGGCGAAAAAAGTGGAGTCATACCCATCGAACAATCATTACAAAACCCAAACAACCAAAGTCACTTTGACAAGAGTTTATTCAACAACCAAGTTTGCCGCGAGCAATTGCCAATTGCCTTTTTTTGACAATGCCGCCGCTAATAGCATTTTAAGTGTTTCTGGGCCTAATTAGAGGCGTGAATTGTGTGAAGAACGGCAGTTTGGCTCCGTGTTCCCTGTCGTCTGGTGAGCCCTGCTGTGTCAACATGTGCTGTCGTTCACACGTGCTTTTCACGCGTGCTTTGCACATGCGGCTAGAGCGCTAGCACTAAAACGTCTCCATATAGAAGTAATGGATAAAACGAAAGCGTCTCTCGTTGAACGCTAGGTCTAGCGCCCCTGGGTCGAGACGGCTGAGGGTGACAGCCGCTCGGTTGGTCCGCGGCCCTGTCAATCACGTTCTGCGACATTGTTCCCTCCCTGACAGCTGTCTTTGAATGCTGTCAAAAAGAGCCAAACCACCTGACACATTTACATTGTGTTTATATTTCATTTTCGCCTTGCATGCCAATACAAAATCCTTTATACGGGTAACTTGGCAATCAATCATTCAACCAATCAATTGTGATCCTTATGTTCTTTTACCCTTTTTTTCCCTATTGATTCTCTGTTCTATCACTTTCTCCTTCCTTTTTCCTCCCCCTCTCTCTCCCCCTCCCTCTCTTTCTCTCTCTTTCTCTCTCTCAGTCTCTCCCACTCCTCTCTCTTTCTGTATCGCTCTCTATCTCTCTCTCTGCATCCCCACTCTCCCCCTCCATCTCTCTCTCCCACTCCTCTCTCTCTCCCCCCTCTGTCCTTCTCCCCCACTCCTCTATCGCTCTATATGTCCCCTCTCTCTCCCCCCTCTGTTCCTCTCTCCCCCTCACTCTCTCTCTCTCTCTCTCTCTCTCTCTCCACCCTCTGTTCCTCTCTCCCCCTCACTCTCTCTCTCTCTCTCTCTCTCTCTCTCTCTCTCTCTCTCTCTCTCTCTCTCTCTCTCTCTCTCTCTCTCTCTCTCTCTCTCCCCCTCTGTT
>NC_044048.1:24624921-24627421 GCF_902167405.1 Gadus morhua
CACACACACACACACACACACACACACACACACACACACACACACACACACACACACACACACACACAACACACACACACACACACACACACACACACACACACACACACACACACAAACACAAGTTGGAGACCAGTAAGTGTTCCTCTCAGACGAATGTATGCAATATATAGGTGTGTTTGCGTGTGTGTGTGTGTATGTGTGGGTGTGGGTGTGGGTGTGGGTGTGTGTGTGTGCGTGTGTGTGCGTGCATGTACAGCCCCATGTGCGCTTTTCATGTGAAAGTGTGGTGCCTTTTCTGCTTTGGTAATTCTGATCTGCTCCTCCAAAGATAACTCCTTCAGAAACACATCTCTGTGATTACTTTAGTTTAACAATCACTTTTGGATAACAGTTAACATTCTAACTTCTGTTCAGCAGAGAGAATGTGAAAAAATACTATCAAATGTTATATGCCTAAACAGTCTAGACAAGACCAATAGATGACAGATTGAGGTGTGTACGGAGGGATGGATTGATAGATGAATAGATGGATGACGGAGAGACCTATAGGTGGATGTTGGATGGTAGATGGGTGTGTGAACGTATGGAAGACGTGTGGATGCTTCTGTGGGTGGATTATGGATTCTGAATGGATGGGTGATGGGCCAAAGGGTGGATCGCGGAGGCATGATGGATGGTAGTTTATGACTAGGTGGAGAGACGGATGGCTGGATGGAGGTGTGAGTTGGAGACGTATAGCAGAGGGAGCCGTGGTAATGGAGCCCAAGAGAAGCAGGCTGTCCTCAGGGTCTCTGCCGCTCCGTGTGCTGATTGTATCGCTGCCTCAAAGCACCGCTCGCTCTGTGATTGAAATTGATTACTCTCTGAAAGTGACACACATACACACACATACACACTCTCATATACACACACACAAACACACAAACAGTCACATATACACACACCTGCTCACAGGCTCCCACAGATGTAGACTGTACACAGCAACTACACAAACACACAAACACACTTAAAATATAACACCACAAACTATCAACAAAATCATGTTTAATTTGCATTTGAAGTGTACATAAGCAAACACGCAGACAAGCAAACAAACACGTTACGCACACAAGTTGCAGACTGGAAATGCATCCGAAGATGGACAGGCAGACACACACACACACACACACACAAATACACACGCGCACACACACACACACAGAGACAAAACACATGCACAGACAATACACACAAAGAGAAGACCCATACACTTGGAAGGCCAGCAGACACTAACGATTGTCTGCTGGAGTGTGTGGGAAAGCTAAACATCGATGAAGCAACGCTGAAGGATTAGCGGGCAGCTAACTAGACACAGCTCAGAATTAATGCTCTGTTGCTGGCTGTGTTATTTTGTGTGTGTGTGTTTGTTTGTGTGTGTGTGTGTGTGTGTGTGTGTGTGTGTGTGTGTGTGTGTGTGTGTGTGTGTGTGTGTGTGTGTGTGTGTGCATGTGCGTGGAGGTATGTTTATTTTGTGCTTGTGTGTGCGTGTTTGTGTGTGTGTGTGTGTGTTTGTGTGCGTGTGTGTGCGTGTGTGCGATCCGATGTGTCATGTTCACTCCAAGCTGAGTTACGTGACATTTAAAAGGTACAAATCACCTCATTGAAAGTCATTCCTCTATGTTGCTGTTGCATCCGGATCGACTATGTTGTGAAACTGAACACAGGTGCACGTTAGCTAATTAGCCTCGACACAGGGCTCCGAGCTAGTCAGTCTGGGTGCACTATACTTTCACTAATAAGTAGCGTCTAACTTTAGTAGGCTAAACGGGGGGGGGGCACGATCGTAATTACAAAACCAAACGAAGACATTGTGTCCCTACTGGTTTAGTGGCATTTGAGGAGAATATAAATACAATAATACATGTTTACCAATGTGCCTTGCATGTCTTAACTGCTACTTGTCTTGTGCTTTTGCTACCGTTTCGATGTCCGTCCATTTGCCAGCTAACGCTCCGTCTCTGAAAGGAGGCAGGCCAGTTTAGTGTTCATTCTCAAGGTTTCTTTGGTTCCTGTCCCTGTTTCAAGGCTTGACTCAATTCAATTCAATGGATTTCATTCCATTCCATTCTATTTCATTAAATTCTAATCTATTCCAGTGAATACAAAATAGCTTTATTGACATGGACAATCAAAAAAATCTCTGCCAAGGCAGTTAAAAAATGAGGCAAAGCAAAGGAAAAGTACTATGAAGAAGTAAAAAAAAATTAACTTAAAGTACAGCAATACAATTTCAGTAGAAACAAATTGACAATTGTCAGGACATATTTTGTAAGTAAATCAAAAAGAATTCTCATCTGTTAAACAGACTTAGGACAAACTTTTGAAACAAATAAAGTGTGACCCATTTTGTCCTTCCATAAAGTTCTGTATATCTGCAGTGCTGCTAACAGTATTCCATCCCTTCTCTCTCTCGCTGTGCACACACGTCTGTGCGTGGCTCTCTAAGGGGGGACGTTTC
>NC_044048.1:24632421-24639921 GCF_902167405.1 Gadus morhua
GCGGAATGGCGTAGGGAGTGGACCAATCACGGGAGGGGAGGGGAAGGCCCATAGATACTCTGACAGAGCTTTAGTCTGCATGCGCGGCGCTCCTGCTGTTAACACCAACACAGGCTCGGGTTCGCTTTAGCGACGGGGTCTCTGACGCTACGCGGCAACCAACCGAATGGTGTTTTTTTTGTTGTCCTCGGTCGATGACAGCATGGCTGATGTTTATCCCGCCTGTCTTTGCTCAGTCGTATGTGTTGATTGTGTTTGCTGATACTCCTGACAGTCTTAATTTGTTTCCGTGCATTCCTTATCTGTCTTCTCCCTGAAGCGTTTTTCTCCTCTGTAAACACTCTCCATGCCTCTTTAATTTGTTGTCTTCTCAGCTGCGATCCACACACACACACGCGCGTACTCCACTTTATTCGTTGTTGCGTATCATCGCTAACATGGGGTGTTGTTTTAAAACTTTCTATATTGAGCGACATATGGCCTATTTTTTATGTAATGGTAGGAATCAATAAGGAATGAATCTTGTCTGAGCTGCGGTATTTGTGTGGGCTTCGCATCCGACAAAAACAAGTCTTGGGAAATTGCTTTGAGAGAAGCCTACTGTGTTTCGGAAGAACAGCTTGTCTGCATAAAGTACAGAACTTTTTGTTCGATGGAAATGTCAGGTTTGACGTACAAATAGATACATACGTCTATATATATATATAGATGTATACTGCATTTAACACATGCAGCATGCATATCTCTACAGATATAAACTGTATTACACATGACCACAGCATAACAGCTAAGGTATGAACTCCACATCACATCTCCACTGTATATAGTCTACAGATACATACTGTATATAACACAACAACCATTTATAATCAACAGATATAGACTCTTTGTCCCCTGTATGTTAACTACAGATATGTACGGTACATAACTCACGGCCACCAGACACAATCAACAGATATATACGCATATGAACTACAGATATACACTATAAGCAGCACACGTCCAAATTATATAATCGACAGATGTACGCTGTGTATCACATGTCCACCGTGTATAATCCACAGATGCATGCTGTATAGCGGGTGCGTAACCCGGGGCAACGGGTCAGGTCATCGCGTCCAGTAGCATTGAGCAGCGTGCGGGAGTGACAGTTGGAAAACAGACCGAGAGTGAACGGAATAAAAGGAAAACGGCGAAAGGGTTTTTATAAATAGAGGACCCTGCTCGTCAACGACTCTATGGACCAGAAGCCCCCCACCCACCCCCCACATCCCCCCCTCTTCTTCTCCGCTCCGGCTGGCGAATGGGCACGTGTTGGGTGGGTGGGCGAGGGCTGAGGGGTGACAATAGCTCACGGATTCCCCCTGGATTTGGAGTACAAAAGGGAGGACGGCTGTCCAACCGTAGCCCCCCCACATGCCCTCCGGCCCTCCGGCCCTCTCCCTCCCTCTCCCCATCTCCCTCTCTCTCTCTCTCTCTCTCTCTCTCCCTCTCTCTCTCACTTTCTCTCCATCTCTCTCTCACTCGCTCTCTCTCTCTCTCTCTCTCTGGCTCTCTCTCTCTCTCTCTCTCTCTCTCTCTCTCTCTCTCTCTCTCTCTCTGTGTCTCTCTCTCTCTCTCACTCTCTCTCTGTGGCTCTCTCTCTCTCTCTCTCTCTCTCTCTCTCTCTCTCTCTCTCTCTCTCTCTCTCTCTCTCTCTCTCTCTCTCTCTCTCTCTCTCTCTCTCTCTCTCTCTCTTTCTCTGTGTCTCCTCTTTCTCTGTGTCTCTCTCTCTCTCTCCTCTCTCTCTCTCTCTCTCTCTCTCTCTCTCTCTCCTCTCTCTCTCTCTCTCTCTCTCTCTCTCTCTCTCTCTCTCTCTCTCTCTCTCTCTCTCTCTCTCTCACTCCCCCCTCTCCACCTCCCTCTCGCTGAATGCTCCAACTGCTGTGTGCTGGTCCAACCGTCACTGCCCTTTCGGAGGCACCTGAATCAGCAGCTGGCCAATAAACAGGATACACACACACACCACACCACACACACACACACACACACACCACACACACACACACACACACACACACACACACACAAATGCACACACACACACACACACACACACACACACACACACACCACACACACACACACACACACACACACAACAAAACACGTACACACACATACACGTACACATACACTAATACACACAGACACATACAAAAAAATAAACACACGTGCCCACGCACACACACACACACACACACACACACACACACACACACACACACACACACATGCACACGTACATATACACACACACTTACAAACACATAAACGTATGCACACACAGACAAATACAAATACACATAAATACACACAAACACACACACATACAAACACATACACACACATGTACATGTACACACCACACACACACACACACACACACCACACAACACAACACACACACCACACCACACACAACACACACCACACACACACACAACACACACACCACACACACACACACACAACACACCCCGGCACACACATACACACGTAGGCCCAGGCACACACCCACAAGCACCCACGTAGCAACTTGCATGCGCACCAACAAACAATCTCAAACACCAAACGCACACCACACACACACACACACACACACACACACACACACACAACGCACACACACACACACACACACACACACACACACACACACACACACACACACACACTACAACACGCCCCGGCACACACATACACACGTAGGCCCAGGCACACACCCACAAGCACCCACGTAGCAACTTGCATGCGCACCAACAAACAATCTCAAAAACACACAAACGCACACACACACACACACACACACACACACACACACATACCACACACACATACACACATTGAGTACCCTTCTAACCTCTAATGTAAAAATAGATATTGTGATTATGAGACCAGAGATACTTGTCTTCATAAAGCACTTGGTGCGGGCATCCTAGCTGTGGGATTAGCATACATAACCCATTCCAGCTACAGAAACATATGTGCAGGCATGTACGCCAATACTTACTCCCCCTAACGCAGGCACACACACACACACACCACACCACACACACACACACACATGGACACAAACAAACCCCAGTTGACAGCATTATTGGGTTTGTTTGGGTCAGTGAACCAATGGGAGACTGGGGCTGGTTTGGTGAGGACCGGATAATGACACCGCTGTCGTTATCCAGGAGCAGGTGGACCATTCACTTCCCCGTTCCAATTCCCATTATGATGTGTGTGTGTGTGTGTGTGTGTGTTGTGTGTGTGTGTGTGGGTGTGGTGTGTGTGTGTGTGTGTGTGTGTGGTGTGTGTGTGTGTGTGTGTGTGTTGCTTGTCCGGGCATTTGCTGAGTGTGAATTGTTTGTAACATGTCATTTTTATATATTTGGACATCCATCTGTGTGTGTGTGTGTGTGTGTGTGTGTCTAGTTGGGACATCTGGTTGCGTGTACATTTGTCCTTCTGTGTCAGTGTGTGTTTGAATCTTTATGCACATCTGTACAACCCCTGTGTGTATAAATATGTGTTTACTTGTGTGTGTGTGTCTGTGTGTGTGCATGTGTGTGTGCGCGTGCGTGCGTGCGTGCGTGCGTGCGTGTGTGTGTGTGTGTGTGAGTGAGTGAATGTTTTGGCCGATGTGCATGTGTGTGTGTTCATTTGCATTTGTTTGGGTGTGTGTGTGTGAGATAATGAGTGTCTCTATCTATGTGCATGTGTGTGTGTTCATTTGCATTTGTTTGTGTGTGTGTGTGTGTGTGCGTGTGGTCGTGCCAGAACTGGCCACCTCGGTGCACAGATCTGGCCCGCTGGCGTTTGCCATGGTAATTACAGCCAGGTTTGGCTTCTGAACCGATAGAATCATAATGAACCGCCTGAGGACCAATCACATCTCCCCCTCCCGTCCTCCTCCTGTTCAGATGGACAACAGGAGGCTTTTAATACGCCTGTGCCGTCCGGTGAGTCCCCAAAATGTGGTGGTTTTATTCTGTGCTGGTGAGCCTCCACAAGGTTATCCTCCTCCTGACTCTGTGTGTGAGAGTGGGTGCCCAACAATGTGATTCATCTGTGTCTGGAATCTAGTGTCCCTACAATGTGATTGTTTTATTTGTGAGAGAGTGAGTCAACAAGTGATCAACAAGGTGATGTGGAGAGGTCTGTGAGAGTGAGTCCTCACAATGTCATTAATCTGTGCTTAATCCTGGACTACAATGTGATGTTTTTATTCTGTGAGAGTTAGAAGCCAGAAGATTATCATTCCTTATGTGTGAGTCCCCACAAGGTCATCATTCCTTAAGTGTGTGAGGGGATCCCAACAAAGTGATCGTTCCTAATGTGTGTGAGTGGGTCTCTACAATGGGATTGTTCTGTCTGTGAGAGTGAGTCCCCACAAGGTTATCCTTCCTAATCTGTGTGAGTGGGTCTCTACAATGGGATCGGTCTGTCTGTGAGAGTTGGTCCCAACAATGTTATCATTCCTTGAATGTCTGAGTGAGTCTCGACAATTGGGATCATTCTGTCTTTGACTTTCCCTGATCTCTGAGTCTCATCGTGATGGGGTGGCCCCCAGCAGGCCCCTGGGGACGGGTGCTATCAGGAGAGATAATGGGCCGAGGATTGAGTTTCAAAATGGATATGTATCTGTGATTGCCGTGTGATTAAGATCGATGCTCCTGGATATGTCCATCTCAGCGGTGAACGTCATCGTCTACCTGTTCAATCTAGATTCTCAGTGTTACAGAAAGCTCGATTCTCAAAGTGGGATCAGTGCCATACAGCTTAGAAAAAACTATGTTTAAGATTGTTATGTTGAAGTATTTGGTCGTATAGAGGCATCACAGCACAGGTAATGCATGCCACTTCATCTGTGGGGGTAAAAGCGTGTCGTTGAATATTCATGCACTGCTGTCGGCTTTACATGTTTATTTTGGTTCTGACTAATACTGTGTACTATTTACAGGTACACAATATTAGTTTGGCGTGAGGTTTGGAAGGTGTCTCAGCCCTCCAACCTTTGGGGGGGAGAGTTCCATGCCTTTCTCAACGGAGCGAAACTCACCCATGGCATCACATCACACGATCAACCTCATTCCCGGTGTAACACCTGAATGAATAAATTTCATTCCCACTAATCGAGTCTGATCGTGTTATGATTCTTCACACCGCACACCTCGCACACACACAGATTTAATTTGTACCCCGACCCACGCTGCCATGGTATGGGGTGGGGGGGGGGAGGCATAGAGGGGAAACTATGTGTAATCGCCGCGGGAGCGGAGAAAATCACTGCTTGTTCATAATCAATCTGGTGCTTCTCTGGCGGCTCCTTTCACGGCTGTCTGGAAAAATAATCAGCCAGCCACCCTCCTCTGCTCCCTCTCCCAGCGACGACGTCGGAGCCGGGATGAAAGTCGACGGGAAAATGTTTGCGTTCCGCCACGGCGTAAACGTGGCTAATGTGGTGGCTCAGAGAGTGGGGACCGCTGTCACACGTTGGTCCCGTCTGCCACCAACTTCCCCCACGACCAACTCAGTCAGGGAAGAAAAGCCTGCTCTGATTCCTGTGGTGTATTTATTGATCATAACACTGGTTTTTGATATGCGCCGAGAGAAGGAGGGATCTCCCCCTGAATTTCAATGAGGGCTTTCTGACGGACAAACAGAGCGTGGCATCAGGCTCGTATCATCAAGAGCCTTTTCATATTGGACGGGGAGCCCACGCGTGATGTTCTGCGGCTTCTGCTTTGTTCTTTTGTGAAAATGAATAAATAGTCGTTATTAGAAATGAATGTGTTATTAGAGTGAATGTATCTACTCATCTTTATCAACTGACTCTTCTTTTTCTCTCACTCTCTCACTCTCTTTCTATCACTCTTTCCAGTTCTTCAGTTATCTTTTTCGTGGATTAACAAATGAGATATGATGTTCTTTATCAACTGACTCCTCTCTCTTTCTCCCTCTCCCCCTCCCACTCTCTCCCCCCCCCCCCCCCTCTCTCTCTCTCTCTCTCTCTGTCTCCCCCCATCTCTCTCTCTCTCTCTATTGTCTGTCCCTTCGCTTACCTTTACTTAGGATTACATTTTCTTTCATTTGAATATTGAGTTGACCTTTCCTGTGAAGATTACCTTTACTGTGTTGTGCGAGGGCTACATTGATTCTCCCATCTCTCTGATGGAACACACACGCAGCCGGGTTTGTTATGCAACGTCTTGTGCATGTTTGATAGCCGGACAGTACCAATCTAAGTACAGGGTCCGTAGACCACCTCCAATGCGAAAATAAGATCTGTCTTTATAGGGGTGTCATTTTCCGAATGAACACAAACATCTGTCCGATTTTTTTACAAAGTGACTAAAAAGTGATTCTGGGAACTAGGACAGCAGCTAATAAATATGGGGTTAATTTAACAAAATTAATCCACACATAGTGCTGCACAAGCAAGTTTCAAAAGATCAAGTGGGCAGAGTAGCTCTCAGAATCCGAGAACAAGCTTGGCAGATATTGTATTGTGTTGGCGCTTGTCAAGTTCAGAACAGGTGTGCGTCGAAAAACTAATGGGTAAAGTGAACCACAAAGTGGCAATATGTGCACGATGACGTACATGTGTAAGCACCATGGGGCACGTGTGTGTGCACCACGGGGTACATGCGTGTTTGTGCACCATGAGGTACATGCGTGTGCATCATTACATACATGTGTATGTGCCCTATTAGGTACATGTGTGCGCACCATGAGGTTATTGTGGGATATTGTTCAGAGCGACTTGTATGAATGTTGTGTCTCTGGTGAATAAAGAGGTTTACTACTAAAGTGGGCGAGGATAGTGCAGTGGTTAGGGTGTTTGACTCCATGCTACAAGGTACTGGGTTCGATCCCCAATGTCCTCATTCCACGACCAAGTCAGCCATCATTGAGCAAGATGCCCGACCAGACTACTTCCGGCTCCTTGATCTGTGTCCCTGTAAGTCAGGTCAGGGTGTGGTATCTAAGTAGCAAATTGAAAAAGTGTGGGATAAGTTCTGGTTGTGAACACCAATCGGTTCTCCATGCCGCTGGCCCTCAACGCAGTCCCCCTGAATGGTCTGCCACCGTAGAAAAACCCAGTTCCGGTGGAGAGGAGCGTTAGGGGAAAATAGGAACAGGGTGTCTGACAAGTTCAGTTTATCTTTCTAAATGACTCCGAGACCTGGACTGAGTTTTCTCGCCAGTGGATTGATTTGTTTTGGTGCGTTTATGTCTACCTGAGAAAGTAATATGTGAAAGCAACGAATAACGTTCTCTCTTGCTTTCTTTACTCAATCAGACGACAACTCGACTCTGTTTGTCACGCGCCTGCCAGCCCGTGTTAACCTGGGATACCCTAGGGCAGTGTTTCTTAAGTTATGGGGTTGGGACCCAAACTGGGTCACGATCCAGTTAGGAGGTGGGTCGCGGGCTGACAAGGCGGAGAACACTCAGAATAAACTC
>NC_044048.1:24649921-24724921 GCF_902167405.1 Gadus morhua
GTGTGTGTGTGTGTGTGTGTGTGTGTGTGTGTGTGTGTTTCTCAGAGCTGTCTGGGCCCCTGGGCCCCGCGCCCCCTGCTGAGCCCTCTCTGCCCACTCAGGCCGTGGAGATCGAGATCGAGACTCCGGAGTTGATTCGCATGAGGCAGAAAAAGTCAGTTGGAGTCGGTTAGAGTTGGCGTCTGTGAGAGAACCCCTTGGGGGGGGGGGGGGGAGAGAACTTTAGCTGCAACTTTTCCCTACAGAAACTTATATAGTGTATACATGCATACAGTTTCCCATACATAGACCAATGTGTGGCGCAGTGCCACAGAATGAACACAGAGCGTCACAAATTGAATCTGTTTTTTTGTTGTTTTTTTTACGCGATTTTGAAACGTATAATATCGTTCCGTTCATTCATCTGCGCATAGCACTCTTTCTCCCTGTCATTCTCGTTCGCACACGCACGCGCACACAGAGACAAGCGCGCGTACATGCCACTGGTGCGCGGGTACACTACCACTTATTGGATAAACCCGCGTATCACACGCACTGACTGCGGATTCGCCCGCGCCTCCTCTCATCGTGCTTACAAAGGAAAAGCAGCGGGATATTTGCGATTAATGTGAAATGCGGTTATAGTTTATATATATATTACGGTGTTAGACCCCCAGCCCGTTGTGCCGGGGATTTGAATTCGCTCTGGAGCAGAGACTGGAGATCGGGAAGATCAGGAAGTGGGCCAGTCCACTGAAATGTATTTTGTGCTCAATTACGCGAATGAGAAAATGCGAACCCCCCCCCCCCCCCCCCCCGTCAGGACTCCACGTCCCGTCCCCCCCCCCCTCCTTACCTTCAGGAGTCCATGGCTAATCCCCCCCCCACCCCCCCCCCCCCCAGCCCCATCTGGAGTCCAAGTCCTACATCCCCCCCCCCCCCCCCCACCACACATTGCTACCTGGTCTTTGGGAAACACTGCATGCATAGTAATAAATGTTATATGTCTGTCTATGTATATGTATTAGTATATCCATAGTATGACATGAGTTAATAGTGGAATAGTAAAGTAGAATAAACTCAACATAAGCGCAGTTTTTCAATATTCAAGGGTTTGTGTGCTTTATTACTGATCCATTCTGGGGTTATAAATTGATGCCATTGAACCATGTTAGAATGCGTCACAATGCAGCGAATCATACACACTTATGAGGCAATAGAATACAATCATAGCACATTGCTCCTATTGTCTCGTGCTACTGAAAAGTATAGCTTTGATAGTTATGGGTTCAGAAGATGGAGGTTGCCTTACTGTTTGCCTAACTACTTTATTTATTCCGAATTGTGATTGGCCAGAGAGAAGAGGAAAGCAGAATTTGAGCAGTATCTTAAGCGGATGGTTAATCGCTTAAACAAGGATCTGCTGGAGGATACACACAAGGTAAACACACACACACAGACACAGACACACACTTTTCAAGTACATTCAGTAGTTCAAAGACGCCCTGTGTTGATTGGTCTCTCAGGTCCACCTGATGTGCCTGATAGCCAATGGGATGTTCCGGAACCGTCTGTGCAGCGAACCGGATCTGCTGGCCATCACGTTGTCCCTCCTACCCCCCCACTTCATGATGGTGGCCAAGGAACGCATTGACCACAACTACCTCTCGGGACTGCTGAAATGGTGTGTGTGTGTGTGTGTGTGTGTGTGTGTGTGTGTGTGTGTGTGTGTGTGTGTGTGTGTGTGTGTGTGTGTGTGTGTGTGTGTGTGTGTGTGTGTGTGTGTGTGTGTGTGTGTGAGAAAGAACTTACTTCTCTCTCTCTCTCTCTCTCTCTCTCTCTCTCTCTCTCTCTCTCTCTCTCTCTCTCTCTCTCTCTCTCTCTCTTCCCCCCCCCCCTCTCCAGGTTTGGGGCCACCTTCACCTTGAACCCCAGCCTCCCCCACGTAGACCTCACCGACCCCCGGGGGCTCCTGGAGAGGCGCCTGGCCAGCCTGTCGGCCCGGGACCACCAGGAGATGACCCATGTGAGTGGCACTGCGGCCCCTGACATACAAGATTCTTCTGATTGGACTGACTTGCTTTGGACTTCCACAGAACGAGTCGGTTCAGAGCCAAGGGTGATACAAGGAGATTTATTCTTTACTCCATGATGATCCATTTCAAAACATGAAAAAGTCATGTTTCAACACGCATATTTAGTCATTTAGCAGACGCTTTTATCCAAAGCGACGTGCAGTGATTTTAGAGACTGGAGGAGAAGGTAGGGGTTAGGCAGCAGTTATTAACCCAGAACCTCACACCCTCACCACTTATCTACTATTAAACCCAGATGGAACACCGTATCAAGAGACGGACACAAATGAATAAGAAACAACACAAGACAGAATAACGTGTGTGAATACAATGTAACAAGTTGACTGTGATGAGCTTTCAATTTCTTCTCTGTTTCCATCAGCTGCTCCTTTTGGTGCTGAGGTCTCTGAATCTCTTCTGCCGATTGGTCCTTTCTCTGCAGCCCATTTCCTTCAAACCCCCTCGAGTCAAGGTAGGGATTGATCTCGTTAATATGACATAATGATGAAAAATGAACAGTAATTAAGCTAATTACATGATTATTAAATGTATCTTGGAATGTGGTGTGACCCACACAGCCTTTTACCACTTTACGATGCAGAACTATACCCATGTGACCACTTAGGCCGCCAATAAAAGGTTTCCTATCTGGTGTGTTCTTTTTCCTCCAGGGCAAAGGGTCAGAGAGCAGTGGTGGCCGTACCCCAGGGAAAAGCCCCGGCAGTGGGAAGTCCCCCAAGGGAAGCCCCCCGGACTCCAAGATCTCCCCCGGAAACAAGAGGCCCGCCCTGGTCTCCGCTGCCACTGCTGGGAAGGGCAGGGGAGCCAGCGGCGGGAAGCGGGCCAAGCAGGAAGAGGAAGACGGGGAGGAGGAGGAGGAGGTGGAGGAAGAGAAGCCAGAGGTGAAGAGCGGGAGAAAGGGGGGAGGCCAGAGGCCGAAGAACGCCAAGCGGCGCAGCGTGGCTTCCAAGGTGAGCTACAAGGAGGAGAGCGGCAGTGGGGAGGACGTGCTCAGCGACGGGGAGGAGGAGGAGGAGGAGGAGGAGTTTCAGGCGACCGGCGAGGAGGATAGCGAGGAGGAGGAGGTGGAAGGGGGCAGGGCCAAACACGGGAAGGGGAGGAGCCACGGGAAAAGGAAACACAGCAGCGGCGACTCCGGGAGAAAGAGGAACAGCAGCAGCAGCGGCGGCGGCGGGAAAAGACGCGAGAAAATCAACAACAACGATGAAGACGACGAGGAAGACGACGACGACGGCAATGTGGACAAAGTTGGAGGAGGAGAGGGTACCAAGGGTAAGCGGAGGAGCGGCGGCGGCGGCGGGAGGAAGAAGAGGGACGGGCCCGGCGCCGACGAGTGGCTGGAGGTGTTCGTGGAGAAGACGTCGGCGTGGCTGTGCGTGGACGCGGAGCACGGCGTGGACCGCCCGCAGCTCTGCTGGCGGAACGCCACGCAGCCCATGGCCTACGTGGTGGCGGTGGACGGCGACGGCCGCCTGAAGGACCTGGGCAGGAAGTACGACCCCACCTGGATGACCTCGTCAAGAAAGCGCCGGGTGGACGATGAGTGGTGGGGCGAGACGCTGACGCCCTTCCTCCCGTGGGAGGGGGAGCGGGACGACAAGGAGGAGAAGGAGGTGAGGGGGAGGGATAGGGGGGAGGGGGGGGGTGTTTGTGTTGTGTTGTGGGTTGTAGTGCGTGCAAGTGTATGTTTGCACTTTCTTTACCGAGAATTTCTTTACCGAGATGGACCATCATTTTATGTTAATTGAACCTTGGTCCACCATTAAGTCTTCCGCATACCAGGTCTTATGGGTGACAGGTTAATTATTACCATCTCTGATCAGTATATCAGTAAATCCTCTAGCACTATAACTGTACGCTGTCTAACTATCCACTTTAACTGTAAACTCCTGATAAAATGCAACCATGCCACCTGGAAAATAAAAAACGTTATTTTAACACACATGACACCCCTTAACCCCTTGTCCCCTCTTCTGCCTTTCAGCTCCAAGCGAAGTTGCTGGACAGGCCGATGCCCACCTCCATAGCGGAGCTGAAGAACCACCCTATGTACGCTCTGACCAGACACCTGCTCAAGTACGAGGCTCTCTACCCCCCCACGGCGGCCGTGCTGGGGTACTGCAGGGGGGAGCCCGTATACTCCAGGTCAGTCTGGGAGTTATACCATCGAAAATGAGCATGGGTGATGCATCCTGCGCCAAGATATTAACAAGCATGTCCGCTTTATTGGCATTAACAGTTTGGTCTAATTATCTCCCCTTGCTTTTCATTTCAAGTGATATGTAGGTAATGTTTAAAGAGACTGTTCTCCCTACTGTGTACAGGGACTGTGTTCACCAGCTGCACTCAAGAGAAACCTGGCTGAAGGAGGCCCGCACTGTGCGGATAGGAGAGGAGCCATTCAAGGTGAGACGCCTTCTCACACCAGCGGCTCCAATCCTGTCCTAACCTTCAAGTCAACCGTGACTCTATTTCCCCATCGTTTTGGTTTGAGGGACCCCAGACTTGGTTAGACACAAGACAAACAGACCCGATCAAGCAAAAGGCAGTTGTGTTTCTCTATAGGGATCCCTTCACTGATATTGTCCGACACTTATAATAACAACCTGAGCCTGCCAGAGGCAGAAACAATCACTTTTGGAGAACGTGGATTGAATGGGCTCTATTTTCCCAAAGGCTTACATCGCATCCGTTTCGTGGATTACGCCCTGCGATTCATTCAATGTTATATTTCATCATCTCATCCTTTCTCTTCTTCCACGTCCCCAAATGCCCTCTAATTAAATAGTTTCTCTTTTCTGTCTTGCGGGCATGTGCGCACTACATCGGATAATAGGTGAAAATTATTGGACTTTCCAAACTCACTAGGCCAGCATTTTCCAGCATTCAAAGCTGAGCTTAAAGGCATATTGTACGATTTTCAGTGATATGCACTTTTTAATATGTTGTTGAAATTGGTTTTTACATCCTGACAGCAATAAATAACTTATGGGCAATGAAAAAGAAGCGAAAAAAAAACGAATTCTGTATCTGCTATAAACCTGTTAAAATGCTTACCAATCGGAGACATTGTACCCGAATATAAAGAACCAATCACAAGCCTGCGCGTTCTCTCCCCTCTGTGTACGAGCCTGAGCCGGCCTGAGCGCGTTCACGGAGGGCAAAGAAAGCGTTGTTGTCATAGTAGTTCATGACGGTGGACTAGACCTAGTGAGCCTACAACGTTAACACGATGGAAGAAAAAAAACAGAAGTTACCACTGCCACCGTTACTTGCCCCGGTTCATCCTTTTAAAAAGGCAAGAAAAAGAAAGACAGAAAATGAAAAGGCAGCAACAAAAAAAAAGTAAGAGAATGCTCGAGGAAAAACGAGAATAAATATTGGATTCGCTTTTCAGCGATGGCGACAGCTGAGGGAGTTGAATGGCCTGAAAAGTGACGCAATGGTTGCCGTTGAAGTAAGCCGTAAGCAGCATTAGCGCTCGTGCACGGCTCTGTGTCGAGGGGTTGGGGCAGGGAGTCCTGAAGGGTGGGGGAGGAGTTAAACGGAACTCCGAAGAGAAGCTAATTTCAAATCATGCTAGCTCTCTCACATCGTACAGTATAGCTTTAATCGAAAATTTGTTTCTCTACCTTTCCGGTGTAGTGTCGACACAACCTTCAACTCACCTCCCTACCACAGTCTTAAGCTTTCATTCTGAGTTAAGAAAAATGCAGTATTCCCCAGGCCCCATCAATCATACCTCTGTCTTTCACCTCTATGCTCTCCATCTGTCCTCACAAACTGTAGCTTCTGTATCCCTTTCTCGAACCCTCCACCGGCACAGTTATAATCCAAAGCCTCACTGTGATCAAAATCCCATCAATCAATTAACAACATGATCGATCATGATGATCTCATTCCCCATCTTTGCATGTTCAACACGTTCTATCCACACCCAGAGCCCGAACACTGATGTATGCCCCCCACCCCCCACCCTTTGCTCAGGAGGTAGAGCAGTTATCTTGTAACCGAAAGGTTGCTAGTTCGATCCCCTGCTCCTCCTAGCTGAGTGTTGATGTGTCCCTGAGCAAGACACTTAACCCAAACTGCTCCTGACGAGCTGTCTGTCGCCTTGCATGGTTGACTCTGCCGTCGGTGTGTCAATGTGTGTATTAACCGATGAAAGTTGCTTTGGATAAAAGTTCCTCTTGATGACTTTCACTTACCCCCTGTGCCCACTAACGCACAGGCCAGGTATAGACTGTTCAGCCCACCACAGTTGGTAAACGCTTTTGTTTTCCTCCCCTGGCTATCAGTAAATTTGAACATAAAGCTTGCAGAGTTCTAACAGATGTATGTTTATAAAAAAGGTTCTACAAGCAACAGCAACTGTTGGTAGAATATGATTTTGTAAACAAAAATCCGAAATACACGTTTTGGAACCTTAAGTTATCACAATTATTTCTAAACTAAACTAAAACGTACACTGTTAAACAATATACAAAGTTATTTATTCATTATTGCATGATACATCTTAGTGTACGATATGTCTTTAAATCAGAGTAGCCAGTAATACTCTATAACGCAATATTGTACACGGAAGTGACATAATTTATAAATACTCGCGTAAGAGTCCACCTTCCGGCTACATACACAGAGCAAGCGGAGTGACATCGGTTCTGGATCCTCGCAAACCTCTTTGGCTTTCATTGATAAAAGTGTCTGCTAAATGCCCTAATTGTAATTGTAATCTGGTCCTCAGATGGTGAAGGGCTTCTCCAACCGCTCCCGTAAGGCGCGTATGATGGTGGAGCAGAAGGAAGAGAAGGACCTGGCTCTGTATGGGGAGTGGCAGACGGAGGAGTACCAGCCCCCCATCGCTGTGGAGGGCAAGGTGGGTGGTGTGGCTGCACCGTGGGGTGTAGGGTGGAGGATGGAGTTAAGACTGGATAGTGGGTCATTTGCCCCAGATGGTAAATGTGCGTGTCACAGCAGGAAGCACAGAACTGAGATAAAAATACAAAAATGACCAAAGATAAATACAGAAAAGTTGACTTTAAGTAGCAGTAGTGGTAGTAACAATGCTAACGTGAATGCAAACTATACGTGTAAACATTGCAGACAGTTGAGGTAGACGTGTCAAAAATCAAACAGTACATGCTGCAATAATCGAAACCATGCAACAACAACCATTTTGCATAAGAGTCTAAAAGTATCCAGGCGAATTTGGAGAAAGACGGGCCTTTCCTCCACGCAGTTACTCAGTGTTTAAGCATCTGTCGATCACCTCTGCTCAACCCCAAAATGGCCTTGAGGGGGGAAATGTCCATTTTGTTTTTTCCTTAGTTACTAACACTCCCACCCCCCTGGCCCCTCCCAGGTTCCCCGTAACGAGTACGGGAACGTGTACCTGTTTAAGCCCTGCATGCTGCCCGTGGGCTGCGTCCACCTGCGTCTGCCCACCCTGAACCGCGTGGCCCGCAAGCTGGACATGGACGCCGCGCCCGCCGTCACGGGCTTCGACTTCCATGGAGGATACTCGCATGCTGTGTAAGAACTCGCTCACACACTCACACGCTCACTCACTCACTCACTCACTCACTCACTCACTCACTCACACGCATACATACACTAACACACAGGCCACACATACTGTACATACACTAACACACACAGGCGCACACACAGGCACACACATACATACACTAACACACACAGGCACACACATACATACACTAACAGACAGCGACTACTAAACTTCAGTGATGAAAACAACAATCTACAGCACTACATGCCTGTTGATGTATGTGTATGTGTGTTCCAGGACCGACGGCTACATTGTGTGTGAGGAGCACGAAGAGATTCTCAGAGCAGCCTGGGAGGAAGATCAAGCGCTCCAGAAACAGAAGGAGATTGAGGTGTGTGTGTGTGTGTGTGTGTGTGTGTGTGTGTGTGTGTGTGTGTGTGTGTGTGTGTGTGTGTGTGTGTGTGTGTGTGTGTGTGTGTGTGTGTGTGTGTGTGTGTGTGTGTGTGTGTGTGTGAGATTATGTTGAAATAGGCTTCATGTCTGTCCAGGATTGCTAATGATGTGTCATCTATGACATGCCAACACTGTGAGAGAACACACATTTACATAATCAAGTTGTCAACTAACCGAGTGCAGTACACTAATACTGATTTATTATTTCGGGATACTGATTTATTTGTCCGGGCAATGGGACATTGATTAAAATGTTACTTGTTTACTGTGGAGACGATGGCTTGTCTACTCTAAAATTATAGAAACGGCCAATAAAGTGATCCAGAATGTCAACAGAACAGATAACGATCACAAGAAATACAACATACAACAAAATCCTTTTCTACACACATTGTGTTGGGTGTTGAAGTGCGTGTTAATCACCACCTTCGTCCTCCTTCGTCCTCCTCCTGCCGTCTGCAGAAGCGAGAGAAGCGGGCCACCACCAACTGGAAGCTACTGGTGAAGGGCCTGCTGATCAGGGAGAGGCTCCAGCTACGATACGGCAAGAAGGGCCAAGGCCTCGGAGGAGCCGGGGGCTCGAGTCAGGGTCATGGCCAGGACGGAGAGGGGGTGGACGGGCTATCGGCTGACGAGGAGGAGTTGGAGGGTGGGGTCCCGGTCGAGGACCCTGGAGACAAGACACCAGCCGAAATGCTGGCCAAGGCCTGGCCCCAGAACAGACAGGATGAGGGAGAGGAGGAGGGAGGGGGGAAGAGCAGGCCGAAGAGGAAGATAACACAGCGTGAGCGGAAATGCCAGGAGAAAACCATGTTTCCCTTTGAGAAGGCGTGATAAAAAAATAACTGAATATTGGCTGTACCAAAAGAAATGACCTCACGCTACAAAGCTAAGCTGTGCAGCCCCTGCTCTCTCTTCAGAAGGTTGTTCAGGCAGGCCTCGGGAAAGAGGGGAGTGAAAACAAATAAATACAAGTGCTTGTTTAACCGTTCCACTCAGATCAAGTGTTAGATTGGAGTGTGGCGGCTATAGCATTAATTGTCTGAGATGGGGAGTTGATGATACGCTCCAGTCGATGGAAGACCTAATGAGACTTTGGTGCCAGTCCAAAGACCCGCCGTGAGAGAGCAGTATCATCCAGAGAAACAGTATCCTGACTTGGACCGAAGAACATGCCTGGCAACTGTTTTTTTTGCCACACAGGAAGTCAGGATTTCTATTGTCTATTTATTTGTATTTGTTACCTAGGGGGGTGGTTCTGCTTGTACATTACCCACTACACGGCCATACTGTCATGCATACACTATATATATATATATATATTTATATATATATATATATATATATATATATATATATATATATATATATATATGAGCATATGAAAGATCACAATGTGTATTACCGCCTTACAGATGGACACACTCATACATTTCTGACACCCCGTTCCCACTGAAGGCAGAGTATCATTACCCTCTGACATGCAGTAGTTTCCCACCTTCCAACCAGGTTCTGCCCCAAGTATCAAAGGAATGACGATCCTCTTCATACAAGTTAATTCATCTTACTATAAAATGATCAATAGATTTCACTGTTTAGGTCAGTTTGTCGTCACGCATTGTTTGTTTAAAACTTCTTTGTTATCCTCTATGTTGGTGTTTGGAAAATGTTTGGATTAATGTAATGTTTTTGTATCAAAGTATTTTTCTAAGACACTTTGGAATGTAAGTAAAAATGAAAAGGCTGTTTTTGTTTGCGTTCATTTTGTTCATTGGTTGAACATAAAACAATTCAAGGAATTTTCAACAATTTCACCGAAATTTCACAGAAATATAAATAGACAGTTTTTGTTTGAAAAGTAACACAAACGCACCCTTGCCCTGTTCCTCTTGATGACTTTCACTTACCCCCTGTGCCCACTAACGCACAAGCCTGGTATATACTGTTCAGCCCACCACAGTTGGTAAACGATTTTGTTTTCCTCCCCTGGCTATCAGTAAATTTGAACATAAAGCTCGCAGAGTTCTAACAGATGTATGTTTTTAAAAAAGGTTCTACAAGCAACAGCTACTGTTGGTAGAATATGATTTTGTAAACAAAAATCCGAAATAGACGTTTTGGAACCTTAAGTTATCACAATTATTTCTAAACTAAAATAAAACGTACACTGTTAAACAATATACAAAGTTATTTATTCATTATTGCATGATACATCTTAGTGTACGATATGTCTTTAAATCAGAGTAGCCAGTAATACTCTATAACGCAATATTGTACGCGGAAGTGACATCATTTATAAATACTCGCGTAAGAATCCACCTTCCGGCTACATACACAGAGCAAGCGGAGTGACATCGGTTCTGGATCCTCTCAAACCTCTTTGGCTTTCATTGTAAGCTGACTCGACGCAGTTCGGAAAGGTAAATATGAACGACTTTGTGTAGTGATGTTCGGCCCCGGTGCGTCCTCTGGCGTCTCCTCGGTATCGTGGTGAAGCGGGCCTTGTTTACATCTCATCCCCGGGGTAGATTGGGAAAGACTGAGGCGTTCGCAGCACACAGCAGGGGATGGCTGCGTCGCCCCTCTGGTGTGTTTTTGTGTATTCGTATGAAGAACAATGGGCGTGTGTGCGGTGGCTGTGCCTGAGTCCTTGGCAAAGTTTCACCAGAGACTACCGCCGACATGTCCTATTGTGTGTGATTTGTTGAACGATGGGAGTCGACACTCCGCTCGTTCGCCGTTTACTTCTAAACGCGTCAACACGCTAGCCCGGCGGAGCTAGCCTGGCTAACATTAGCACCCAATTTACTTTGCTTCATTTAGTTTGTGACCACAAGTCTCCCTGATTTACGCCGCCCCCCCCTGGAGCTATCTGGTAGCTACCAGTAACAGTCCAACCCCAAGCCCCTCTCCCTTTTCATTTCTGCACAGTCCATTTAAATGTTTGGTTATTGCTGCTATGACACATCAGCCGAGCCCACCAATATGTATGTCACCCAGTTCTGGGGACTATTTTTAGTCGGGGCGGAATGTGAGCATGGGGGGCTGTCTCTGCCGGCTGGTCGGTAACACCACTCAGGTGGGGGGCTGCGGCCGGATTTGAACCATGGCCAATGGGGTTCTTGGGCGTTATCGTATCCAATAACGCACAGTAATCGACCCAGTGACGCGGAACACCGAGCTCTTAATTGGGTTGATTCATTACCTTGGCATAAAGGGTAGGTTGTTATGCCTTCACTTGACCTGTCTACTTTGGTCACTTGGGCTTGACGCCTTTTTTTTTTTTTTTTTAAGTTCCTACTACCATATATACATACCGCTTTTATACTGAAGTGTAACGCATGCACTTTTTTTGAAGTATTTATATATTATCTCAGAATTCCGGGAAAGACTTTATTGAAAAAAAATATATACTGCTTTTTAAATTGCAAGATGCATCCAAATCCGAAGAGAAGCTCAGGAGCATGGAGTACGGCTGTTGTTAATCAGCCCGACCCTTAAACAGTGCTAACTAAGTTAATGTCGCGGTCAGTACAGGTAAGATATATAAGGTAATGGTTGGCTTGACCACATCCTTGAACAACACAGCATTGTCCAGCAGGTCAGAACGGGCGATCTGTCTGAAAAAATGCTATATACTGAAATCCTGAAATGCTTATGCAAAGTCCTGAGGGTCCTGCAAACTCCAGAAGTGCCTACGCAAAATTCTGAGGTGCGTGTGCATAGTCAACGAACAAAAGCAGTACAGTCTATTTTACTGTGAGACACCAGTATCTCCAAATGTCTCAAACCAAATGTCTCAAAAAATTAAACATAGCAGGCGGGACATCATGCTTACATGAAATCGATCTTGGGATGATGAGATATCTTGTTATATCAGAAAACGAGTCGATAAATCCTTTCTTGGAATTCTGAGACAATTGTGTTCCACTTATCTTTCTCAGAATTCTGAGATAATATCTTGTTGATTGAGAAAAACATTGCAAAAAAAGAATTATTGTGTGAATGGATTTTGATCCTGTATTTTTGTGTGCTTCTATGCTATGACCTGGTTATGGTTATGAACTTTTGTTGGGAATATGAATACTGGGTCCCAATTATTAATTCTGTGGTTTCTCATCGACTAGATCATAGACTGACATCAGTTTTTGTTTAGAAGTTTCTTCCTAGTGCTGAGGAATAATCAGTTAAACCTTTGCACTTTGCCTTAATGCATGTGGTCTGCACTTGTGTATCACAAGTGTTTAGTTCGAGTGGAAATGAAGCCTGGACATGCATGTATATTTATAAGGGCCCGGCTGGATTGGCAGTTATTTTAGTATTTACTCCAAATATAACCCCATACATATGCCAGACTTGGGACAGGCACGGTTGGTCTTGCTCTTTATTTGCAATAGAAAAAAGGTGAGGGGGGAACATTTGACGGTAGAAACAATCAACAAAATTGTTGTCCGAGACAACTCAACTTTTTCTTACCAATCAGAAACAACTTTTGTAGCACAATAAAAGCTCGTTTTTTTGAGAAACCACTGAAACTGTTTGATAGTATATTACCTTGAAGTTTTCGACCCGTTGGTGCTGTAAACTATAACTACAACCCTTCCTGGAAGGTAGTGTCTGAGGCTTAGGGCTGAGGCAGGTAGGGTAGAGTGACCGCTGAGCTAAACCCCTTAGTCTAATGCTGGATAATCACTGTCTGACCTTTGGAAGTTCCCCAATTTTCATGATGACTCATTCAAATGTAAAACAAGATATATCACAACCAAGTCTAGGCTCTGAACAATACGATTTGTATAACAGAAACCAAGCTGCCTGAATATTATTTTATTCATAATTAATATTATTTCTCACAATATAGCCGATCACTCAAAAAATTTAATGTCCATCCTGCCCCAGGAAATAATGGATTCGGAAGCACTTTTTTCCTTATGAAAGCAACCAACGATTGTCTGATGGGTTGGACGAGTGCATGCCGACCAGAACTTGACAGTCCTACTGGTGATTATGTTTTACTACATAATCATACATTTCCAAAATAGCTCGGTAAAAGCTAAGACTTTGACTACCAATAAACCTTGCCTAACATAAAATAGCGTGCTGTAATGAACCCGAGCTGGGTCTGAATATACATACAGGCGAATGTTGTGATCTATCAAAGCGGTGTGACATTCATTATGCCTGCCATGATTGGATAGTTACGTGGAGGAGACGCATCCCTCGGCGGTGAGTTAAGCCCTGAGGTCACACTTTCGGGATAGCCCGCCACCCTTAATGAATTCTCTGAGCGTCAAGTGGTTCTTAAAGGGCGCCGTCAAAGCGTTAGCTTGCATCGGTGGTGGAAACAAGTCCAGACATGCCTTGAACCAGTCCTACACATTGAACACCTGCTGCCCAGGTGGATGTGTTATGGGGGCCTTGATAGTACATTGGAAGGGTAAGCGAGTTCCCCTCCTAGGCTACGGGTGCTAGGTTTGATCCCTCCCCATGTCCACACAGGCTACCCGTGGTTGAGGTTACTTCACCAAATGCTGGGTGTCAACATACGAGAATCATTTCTAGCTCTTATCGGGAGTGGGTCAGACTGACTGCAAGTTCTTCTGTGGTGTATATTGGTTTCAATGGGATTAAAGGGTGGAAGAATAGTTATGAAGAGCTTTGGGCATGGGATCTGAATACACTTCAGTGGAGTTCCCAGCAGAATCTGCAGTGCATTTTAATTTGCACTTCCTCCAACAACTTTACAAAGTGTGTGTGTGGTGGGCGGCTGTTTGCGGATGGGGATCCGGAAGGTTTTCTAAATACTCGACATTGGGACGCTTGAACACGACGTCCCAGCCTTGGCTCGCCACCCCGTGTTGTCTCTGGTGCAGTGTGTTCCTCAGGGAGACTGCTGCTTGCCCTTGAGGAGATTTGTTTAACGCCTCAACTAGCGGATAACGGGACCATTCAGATTAATGGGTCAACAGTCACACACACACATGCTTGCACACAAGGCAGGGCGCTAAACTGACCGCCATGTATCACAAACTGACTTGCATTAAGAGGTCTGTGATGCGAGATGGATAGGCCGTCACAAATCCGTCCCCGTCCCCCCCCTAATTTATAATCTCATTCTCATCCCATCTACCCCCCCCCCCCCCCTCTCTCCTCTCTTTGTTTCCTCCAGCCCTGCCACGGACTCGCCTCGCACCCTGAAGATGAGTGACGGAGAGTGTGACTTCTTTTGCTTCTTCCGCTGCTGTTGAGCTCGTTCAGCTCAAATCCCGCCCTTGAGGCAGACAGACAGGCAGGAAGACCGGCTAGTATCGTCTCTGTAGCCTCACTAGAACTCCCCAATAGAGGACCAATCCACGGCAGACAACGCCCCCAAAAGAGGCGGAGCTTCGAACAAGACCCTTTTTTTGATTTTATTGGTTTTGCCAATCCATCAGGTGTGCTCCGACAGGTAGGCGGGGCCGTCCACCTGTCTGGGTTGATCTGATTGGCCATCCCGGATGTCTGTGGATATGAACAGCCAGGCGTCGGACAGCAATGAGGAAGACTACGGCGTGAACTCGGAGGAGGACGAGGAGGACGACGATGGGGACGACGACGAAGAGGACGAGGACCCGGGCGACATCGCCGACTACTATGAAGGCGTGGCCAGCGACGTGGAGCAGCAGGGGGCGGACTCGTTCGACCCCGAGGAGTACCAGTTCACCTGCCTCACGTACAAGGAGAGCCAGCGGGTGCTGAGCGAGGAGGTGAACAACGTAGCGGCATTGCTGAAGGTGAGTTCGGTGGAGACGCAGGACGGCTGCTCGATGATGGCATAAAAATCATAATCACCATTGTTTTGGTCTATCGAAATCCTGATTATTCAAACGATTATTTTTGAGTTTTAAAACATGATGCACTTGTTCAGCATTTCTCTCCAAAAAAACACATTGGAACATTGTAATTTCCCCATTCACGCAATAGAAAATGTTCAAAAAGAAAGTAATGTACAAAAATGTATCCAGCTGTTCTATTTCTATAAAGGATGCAAATATACAAAAAACCTTTCTCTGGACTATATCGTGTGGAGATCGTTTGACTAAAAATCAGATTAACTGCATGACCGTCTCTACTTTACAGTCTGAGCTCCGATCTAAGTCAATGGGCACGTTTCACAGACTCTCCCTTCATCGGCCTATCTCGCCTGAAGCAGGAGGAAGGGATCTGTAAGCGTGTAATTGACAAACAGAAACATCGGCCACTATAGCCACTATCAAAATACTTTATTTATTTTAAATCTTCTTAATTTGCTCACATTGAGTTTTTTTTTCGGTTGAACTTCTCCGTAACAAAACGGGAAACAAGGCAGAACTCTGACCCCTCGGGACTTTTTGGCCTAGTCTGCAGACATTGGGGATGAACTGGGGAAAACCAGTTCCTCTTTCGTCTGGGTGTCCATCACAAGGCACAGGAGTAGCCTTTCCCTTAGAAGTGCTGCAGTTGTAAATATCAGTACGTTGTGCGGGACTGCTTTTCATATTATATAATGTTTGTCAAAAGGCCAGGTATTATGTGATGTCTGCTTATTACACAGATAATCAGTGGCACTGGTTGGAGGTTTTCCCTTAAAAGGGTTTTCCTCCTTTTACACAGCACAAGTTGAGTGTCACTCAGCCTGTTCCTGCGGCTGGGGGATAACATGCATTCAAACGGCAGAACCAATTGGATTTGAATGCTGAGTCGTTCAAAAGAGACCTTACCAGACACGCTGGATACGGTCCAGCAACACCAAGTCTGAAGGCCCCCCCCCCCCCCACCCACAGGGCCTTGTATTACACAGACCTTGGCTTGAGCAGACACCGGTAGAGTTTTAATGGGATGTTGCTCTGGAAGAGGTCAGTCCAGGGGACACGCAAGCGGTGAACAGTTAATGACATCCAAAAACAAACTTATTTAGTCGCTTCTGGTGTTCTTATTGTTGCTTCTAGGAAGCAACAATAAATGAAAAGTTTGTGTGAACTTAGTGTGTCACAACATTTTTGAGACTTTTTCTCACGGAAACAGTTATCGCAGTGTTATTCTCATTATTTCTCATCCTGTACCTCCTGTGTCTCTCTCTCCTCTCGCTCAGGTATTACCGGCGGTAGCTAAACTGGTGCTCGTGCATTTTCACTGGCAGGTGTCACTAATACTTGACAGGTAACAGAAACACACCCTACCCCCCTCTCCCCTCGTTCCCCCTTCCCATCCACACATCTTTCTCTCGCTACCCTTTCCTCACACTCCCTTTTCATTCCGTCTTTGTCCACCTGTTGCGCATGTTTCTGCTTCCGGTTTTCATCAATCTGTTCACACGTGCCGTGCACAAACAAACACGCACACCTTTTTTGAAATGACTGTGTGCTCTGGTCCCGGTTTCCATAGATACGAGTCCAACTCCTCTCTTCTGATGTCCGATGCCCTGGTGCAGCCCAGTAGCACTTGCAGAACGCTCACAGTGAGTCCCATTTGTGTGTGTAATATATTATCGACCTGAGTACTGACTCGAGCAATCAGTGATTTCCTTTATGGCGGAAGGCCGGTCCGAGGGAATGGCTAGAACCCTATCATTGACTTCATTCCTTGAATCTTTGCTCAGAAATACGTTTTTTTTCAACCGCTGTTTTGTTTTAGTCTTAGAGTACCCCTTAAACATGCTGGCACTATGTGGGGCCACAGTGTCCTAGAGAGCCCGGTAGTAATGTTCAAGGGTCTTGTTTCATCACAAGTTGTCAGCTTGTTCAGCCAACACAAGTTGTTCTAGCCAACGTTTGTGCTCTCTAGGCTTCTATTTCTTCCTTGAGGTCGAGATAAAAATAATATTGTACACATACAAACTTAAATATTTGTGTGGTATTGTACTCGCTATACGTATGACAAATATGCATGACTTGTACTTAAAATTCATGACCACATCAGCCAAACGAATGCCGATCTACTGAAATAACTTTAGTAGCGTTTTTCCGTTTTGTTATAAGGCATCTCACCCGATATGATGGGGTGGGTGTGTGCTCATCACCTCTGTTTGTGTGTGCTCCGTAGGCCCCTCAGTCCCTCCAGTGTGGGGTGTGTCTCCAGGTGGTGCGACGGGACGCCCTATTGGCCCTGCCCTGTCAGCACTCCTTCTGCAAGGCATGCTGGGAGCAGCACTGCACCGTGCTCGTCAAGGACGGCCTGGGAGTGGGTGAGTCCTTCGCACGAGAATGAGAACCATTCCGCTCGTACATTTTATACAATTTATAAAAGTTGGAGTTTGAGTGTACGTGTGTGTGTGTGTTGGTGTACATGCCTTTCACACACACACACATTTAAAGTGACAGTCACGCAGTCTCTTCAGTCACGCATCACAATGTTAAAACGTGTTGTTTTTCAAGCGTCTTACAGGAGACACGCTTGAGAAGTCAAACTGAGAAGCTCACATCAAACTGATGTGAGCAAATGACACTAAGGGCGTACCTGTAACGTGTTGTTGCACAACTATGGTGCGTTTCAACACTAAATTCCCGCCATATGCGCGTGTTCACCCGCATTGTTGCTGTCGATGCAAACCAAAGTATATTGCGTCGTTCATATCATGTGCGGACCACTCACCACTACCGCAGACCACGACTATTTCACGTAATATCTTCAGAAATATGTTTCCCTCGTTGACACAGCTGTGTGAGACCGGTGGGTTTCAGAGTCATCCACTGAGTGTGGAAACTGTGGAACGCACCCCAGGAACGGATGCAAAGGCACCTGCTTATTAGTCAGGTGTTGGAGTAGAAATAGCCTGAAACTATTCTCCTTTTTTGTTGTGTGTGTGTGGGGCAGGTGTTTCGTGCATGGCTCAGGACTGTTCCTTGCAAATGCCAGAGGACTTTGTGCTTCCTCTCTTGCCGGGAGAAGAGCTGAAAGACAAGTACAGACGCTACCTCTTCAGGGACTACGTGGAGGTACCCTCCTCTGGGATGACCTGCTCTCGGTTTTCCTTCCTCTGACCTGTCTCTGTTTCTCTCGTTCTCCAGCCCGAAGGTCTAACTGTTGAACCATCATTTGCCTAAAAGTGTTGTCCAGGAATGGAGATTTACAAAGTATTATGTCAAACCTCAGGGCATAGATTTGTGTTATTTAAATAATCTGAAAATATACAAATATTTGTCCTTGCAGTGGAATAAGTTGAATGAAAATTAATTAAGCCATTTGGGCCATGCGTCATTCTTGAAAGGGTTGCGCAGGGAAACTTTTTTTCATCCCCAAAGGGAAATGAATAAAATACAAGCCCACAGATCCCTATTCGAATGTACCTTTTATTAAAGCTACGGTAGACCACACAGAGAAACCAGCCAGTATAAGCTAGCTTTTGAAAGTATCCAACCAACCAAATCCCACCCTTCTTGCCCCCTTCCAAAGCCACTCCCTCAAAACACATGGCTGGCTCGCTAGCTTTAGCAACATGTCTGCTTGTCCACGCAGAAGCTTCCAGTCAAGACCAATGAGTGCAGGGAGAAGGTAGACAGACAGGTAGGCCATGGGATCGTTTCATTCGGACTGAATGAAACAATGACACAGGCCTAATACAGGTGGGGAAACGGTTACCTGTATGTAAGGCCAGGCATATTTATTTGTAAAGCCTATTTCATACACGTAGGCAATTCCAATGAAAAAAGAGAAAAATATGGAACCATACACAATGTATGTACTACCCGTTCATTTATTATTTTTTTCTGTCCGGGCATTTGATTTCATCGATTTCGATGTCGGGACCTAAAGAGAATTCCAACAAATATGACGAGGAATGGTGCTATAAAATAAATGGCCTACCCTAGATTTTAATCCCCCCCCCCCCCCCCCCCCCCCCCCCTTCTCCAGAGCCACTTCCAGCTCCAGCTGTGTCCCGGGGCGGACTGCCCCATCGTGATCCAGGTGGAGGAGCCGCGGGCCCGCAGGGTGCAGTGCAGCCGCTGCATGGAGGTCTTCTGGTACGGCGCACCGCCGCACGCACCGCCGCACGCACCGCCACGGGCGTCTCTGGGTGTTAGTAACGACCTGCACACGGGCATTATTTACCAACGCTTTCACTAGAACCAAATGTTCGAATCAACACTGAAGCCACACAAGGCCTTGCAATGGGTCTATTTCTGTTATTGGGTCTATTCCAGTTGTATTCCTTTTAGTGTGTGTGTGTGTGTGTGTGTGTGTGTGTGTGTGTGTGTGTGTGTGTGTGTGTGTGTGTGTGTGTGTGTGTGTGTGTGTGTGTGTGTGTGTGTGTGTGTGTGTGTGTGTGTGTGTGTGTGTGTTGGGGCTGCTCGATTATGGGGAAAAATCATAATCACAATTATTCTGGTCAATATTGCAATCACGATGATTCAACCGGTTATTTTGAGTTTGAAAACGTGTTGTACTTATTCAGCACGTCTCTCCCAAAGAAAACTTTGTAACTGAGAACTTTGAAATTTCGCCTTAAAAAAAATACACAAAATGGTCAAAAAGAAAATGTTGCAATCTAGAATAATAACATGATTACATGAAATGTAAAAAAAAGATATTGTGTTAATTTTGTGATAGTTCGACGCTGAAATCGCGATCAGAATTCGATTAATCGCCCAGCCCTAGTGTGTGTGTGTTGGAAGTTTGCTGTGTGTCCCGCCGTCATGGTGCTATGAGTGACCGGGGCCCTCTCTGTTGATCTGCGGCTGCCCTAGTTTTAAATGCCGCCAGATGTACCACGCCCCCACGGACTGCCCCACCATCCGGAAATGGCTGACCAAATGCGCAGACGACTCGGAGACGGCAAACTACATCAGCGCACACACTAAAGATGTAAGCCGCGCACACTTACCGACAGCACACTCACTCCTCTTCTGCAGAACACTCTCGCACTCATCATCCCCGTGTTTCCCTTCCCCTGGCTGGGATATCGTGTTTCGCTGTTGTAATGATTTGTTTTGACGCTGTGCGTCTCTCCCTCTCTGCTCCAGTGTCCCAAGTGCAATATCTGCATTGAGAAGAACGGCGGTTGCAACCACATGGTCAGTGTTCTCTCACTATGAAGGTCTATAGATCTGTACATTGACGGCAAAGAGTTTGGCATTCAGTGTTTCCCCCAGTAAATGTCTTAGTCAAGGTGGTCAAGGAGCAGGGGGGGGGGGGGGGGGGGGGGGTCTAACCCAATTAAAAAAGCTTGATGTCACGACCATTGTTGTGAACACCGATGCATTATTGATCTTTATTTTTACACCTGATGGAAGTATGTTTTCTTTCCCTACGAGAGTTTTCTACTTTGTTAATGCATAATAATTAAAAAAAAAAAAAAAAAAAAAAATTTTTTTTTTGATTATTTTTTTTATTTATTTTATATACATTGGTAGTCAAGGCGGGGCCCTATTGTTGATAAGGCGGCCGCCTTAACAACACAGTGCTGGGGGAAACACTGGCATTCATGTTGGTTGAATTTGAAGCCAGCACATAGTCTTGGTTCATAATACTGTTACCTCAGTTCCACACACGTATGTAGGCTACTTTCTATTTAAGTGAAAATAATGAACTATGAACCGGTGACAATTGAGGGGTAGCAGTAGGGTGCACCTATGATGTATATATTTTTAATTAAGCAAATGGTATTTGGGGCACACAATGTCATGCTGGCTGCATTGAGGGGAAACACTGGTTGACCTCGACTTTTTATCTTTCCAAGTGTATAAAATGATTTTGAGAAATGAAGGTACATTTTTATTATTTATTTTTTTTACTTTATTTTACCAGGACATTTTCCCATTGAGATTTAAAATATATTTTTCAAGGGACATTATTTAACATTCTCCTTTGTCTTGTCTTTTCAGCAATGCTCCAAGTGCAAACACGGTGAGTAACACACTCTATCCTCCCGCGGTAAAGCCTCTGCTCCCCGTCTACCCAGACCGGGTCCTCTTGTATGTAGACTGGGTCCCAGTCTATTAGGGGTGGGTATTGCCAGGTAGCTCACAATTAAATTGGATTCTTTAGGTCTTGATTCGATTCGATATCGATTTCGATTCGATATTGATCCAATTGCTTCGATATCGATTCAATAATACATGCAGAGGATAAAAATACCTAAATATTATTTAGAATGAACCATTTCAAAACGAATTAACCATTTCATTGTGCTTGAACTAGCAAAAAGGGAATGCACCATTGTATAGTATTGCTCCTGAGCTAAACTTGCAGCATAATACTAATAATCATAACATGGACAAATGTAAAAGGGCATGTACATTTAGGCATACTCGCTTCTAGATTACAACTTTTTTTTTTTTTTTCTTTTTTTTTAATGGAAATAATCTATTTAAAAGAAAATCTGAATCGAAATTGACTCGAGAACAAATAAATTGCAGTGCATTGATGAATCGATATTCTTACCCAGCCCTACCATCTATGGGGACTGGGTCCCCTTCCATGGTGACTGTGCACTGCATGGTCTGGGGTTATATTTCCCTGTGTAGTATCATTGTCTCGGCGCTAGGCCCTCTAAGCTAACTGTGTGTGTGTGTGTGTGTGTGTGTGTGTGTGTGTGTGTGTGTGTGTGTCTCCAGACTTCTGCTGGATGTGTCTGGGCGACTGGAAGACCCACGGCAGCGAGTACTACGAGTGCAGCCGCTACAAGGAGAACCCCGACATCGTGAACCAGAGCCAGCAGGCCCAGGCCCGCGAGGCCCTGAAGAAGTACCTCTTCTACTTTGAGAGGGTGCGTGGTCTGTAGCGCAGGCAACCGCATGCAACTGGGTCAAACGTTATCCGGACACGGCCCCAAGCAGGCTGGTCGTATGGACACTGAAGCCTGTGACGGGTGGAGGGTACACATACAAGGGATAAGATGACTTTTAAATCGTCTTGTTTGTGTTGTTGTTATTCTAGTTTAAACTGGTCATGGATATCGGCATTGGACCATATCGCCAGTTCAAAATAATGAATACCAAAAGCTTAAGTAATTGAGAAATAATACAGAACGGGGTTGATTGTAATATTTATAATTGCACCAATATCTAGCGGGAGTCATGTGTCGGATAGCCTTTTAATCGGTGTCCTACGAGGGGTATATCGTCTGTAATGCAGACTGGATCGTGAGCGACTGCAGTCCATTGTAGTGACTAACTTACCGTTGGGGTGCTGTTCCTCCTGCAGTGGGAGAACCACAACAAGTCCCTCCAGCTGGAGGCCCAGACGTACCAGCGCATCCAGGAGAAGATCCAGGAGCGGGTGATGAACAACCTGGGCACCTGGATCGACTGGCAGTACCTCCAGAACGCAGCCAAACTGCTGGCCAAGGTACACGGACGGACGCTGGAGTTTAGGGGCCGATACTGATATCGGGGAGTGAACAATTCCCTATACCGGCTAATACTCGGTGTGTTTAATGTGGCGATCCCGGCTTGCCGTTCACTCTCCAGCAATGCCTCTGGCCACAGCAGCAGGAAATTAAATCATGAGCTACTGGAACAAACTAACTGTATGGACATGAAGTTCATGTATAACGGTTAGGGATGAGAGTTTTTAGGTGGATGTGCTCAGTTAAAGCATTTAGAGGTTCAACGACCACAGCAGATGTTGGGGGGGGGGGGGGGGGGGGGGGGGGAAGCAGAATCGCTGTACAATCTCCACAAAAGACAATGACTTGTAGGTAAAGCTCAGGGCTGGCTATACCCTACTATGGGTTGACCTTGGTCAGTAGTGGTTCCCTTTTTTAATCCAGTTACTGATTTTATGAGTGATATTGTGAACTATGTGTTTGTGTGTGGGTCCAGTGTCGCTATACGCTTCAGTACACCTACCCCTACGCCTACTACATGGAGTCTGGGCCTCGCAAGAAACTGGTGAGCAACATAACAACAAATCCCTCTCCATCCCTAGTGGTAGGTACCTTCTCCTTTCCCCTTGTCTTCTGTCATTTCCCGCAATTCAATTTTAAATTCCAAAGTGCCTCATTTGGCAAGGAAAATATACATTCAAGTACTGCACCTGTATTCTCTGACGTGTGTATGTGTGTGTGACACGGGGAACTGTGTGTAGCTGTAATAATACCAGGTGAATAAACGCATGATGTGATTGTGGTTAATCTCCCCCCCTGCAGTTTGAGTACCAGCAGGCCCAGCTGGAGGCAGAGATCGAGAACCTGTCCTGGAAGGTGGAGCGCGCAGACAGCTACGAGAGAGGCGTGGTGGTTGGGGGCGAGGGCGAGCTCAGTGCCAACGACAGAGGGGTGAGTGAGTGAGGGAATGGGGGTGTGGGGCAGGGCCACACCCTGGCGGAAGCGACTGGCATTCAGCTCCTCTCTAGGTGTTGTCCCACCATTTTAAGTCAATGGGGAAGATTTTGATTTAATTATTGCGACACAAAGCGAATGCATTGGTTCTTCATTCGGTTAGGATCTCAGTGGCTAGTCCATCTCGGTGTTATGCATTTTTTAGAGGCCCTGTTTGACAGTTTTATTTCATAAAAAATGTATTAAGGTTTGAATATTGATGAGCTTTGGCCAGAGACTACTGCGAGGCCGCCATTAAAGTCCCGCACCTCAATCTGCCAAAGTGTCTGCAGATGGTTGCAATTCTCAAGCAATTGCCTCGTCCATAACTTCAGTCAATGAAGTCAATGGCTCCATAACAGTTATGTGCAAAGCAATGCGTGACGTCACTGATGCCACGTCCAAATTTTTTAGTCTTGTCGGTTGGGTTGAGTTCAAAGGAGAGGGACAATGAAAAGGGGTGAGGGTATTGGAGACTGCGGGGGAGAAAGGATGTGAAACCGGGTGGTTTCGCATGCTTCAGTTTTCAATCCAGTATTCATTATACAATTCATTGACTATGATGTATCGTGTTTTTTTAGTGTCATTTTATTTGGCACTAGGCTGCATCTAGGGCTGAACGATTTGGGGAAATAATCTAATTGCGATTATTTTGACCAATATTGCGATTGAATGTTTGATTTTTATAATTCATTAAGTTCCTTATGTTGTGTATTATTCACTCAAAATTTAATAAATAATTCTTTATATGATCAGCACAACATTGGAAGCAGTCAACATAAAAAGTGCTCTTTCCTTTAGGCCAGGCCGATTTGTTGAGATTAATTTTTATTATAAACTTCTTTATTTAACTAATTAATCGTACTGATTTCCAGTCAGTAACTGTAAAAAATCACCTTTATTTTTTAGCGCAGCCTTTGCGATTTGCATACCGCGTTCTATAACATCGCAATTTCGATTTCGAATTTCGATTAATCGTTCAGCCCTAGCCGCAGCCCAACCAGTGAGTGTGGGCAGGCCTCTGCTCCGCCCTCGTACTGACACCCGTGTACCTGTCGTCTTGCAGGATCTGGAGAATCAAATGCACATCGCAGAGCAGAGGAGACGCACACTGCTGAAGGACTTCCACGACACCTGAAGCCCCAAACACGCCCGCCAAACACCAGCATGCCCCCCCGCCCCGCCATCCTCCCTTCTTCCCATCCTTGACCGTCTCACGGTCCATACATCCTTCACTTCACACCTCCTCCTCTCTGCTTTCCTAACTCCTATTACCTCACCCGCGTGTGTTTGTGTGTGTGTGTGTGTCTCTCTCATCAATCTCTCACTCACACCCATCGATCCCTGTCTCACCCGTCTCCCTCTCTCCCTCTCTGGCTGTGGTCTGGCAGGGGTGGGCAGAATGGCACGATTGTATCCTCCTCTTCATGGGTATTCCCCCTCCCTCCCCTCACTTTGCTTCTCAACATCCTTCAGTTTCCAGAAGATCTGGTTTGCAGCAGCTGTCGCGTGTCACTCTTGGCGGTTCCAAGACTTCTCGGCTTTCGCAGTGCGGTCACCCCGACGACGCCGTGTCTCGTGTTCGTACCCAAATGAAGACGTTCCCCCGGGTGTACAGCTCATCGAACGCTTGCCGTTTGACCTCTTTAGATTTCGTTCAGTAGGACTGCACAATTTATTTGATGAAATGGATAACGTTAAACTCTATGAAAGAGCCACCAAATGTTAAATTTGAACTGCAGGGGAGGGCTGGTGAGGCAGGCATTTGTGACTTTCTGATTGGTTGCAAATCTGTGCTGGGGGGGGGGGGGGGGGGGGGGGGGAGAGGAGTGTCCTTCTGCCAAGTATAAAGCACCTGAACTCACTTGGTATCAATTAGAGCCGGTCAGAAATTGTGATTGCGTTTGGTCTATGATGGTGCCATGACAGTGTGGCTAGATGTTATTTGCCGTGTTTATATATATTTTTTGTGATTTCTAACAATGCAAGATGAACTTGATAAAGGTGGATGTAAAAAAAATCTTTGTATCTGATGTTGGTAAAAATGTAGATCTTCTCCTGATGTCCCCTCCTCCCGACCCCCACCCAGTGATCGGACTGTGAAAGCCCAGCTGAACCTAAGAGCATAACCCATACGTCCATTTAATACTCTGCTCATTGTAAATCAAGCGCATGCACGTGCACACCACAACACTCACGTCATTGCACACACACAAGCGCACGCACACATCCATGCTCAAACACTCCGGAATGAGAAAAAAAAATAAACAAGCTATTAATTTGCCTCCTTATACCCTTTTGTCCATTTATTTTATTTGTATGGTAGTGTTTATTTTTTCCCCTTCAATTTTTTGTTTCCTATTTGTTTTGTTTCCTTCTGGAATATGGCGTTTGAAGAAGAAAAACAGAACAAAAGACCCCAAAAAAATGATGTAATTTTCAACGGTTGTACATTAATACAGAACTAGTTACTGAGAGTTTTTAAAACCGGCACCCGTCTCCTGTGATTATTAATACAAATGTATACACTGTATGGGGTGGGTGGGAGGCTTCTCATAGTTCAGAAGATTTAAACTGCAAATCATTATGGCAATTAGGATTGTCTTAATATGTAGCCAATTCAATGGTAACTAAAGTATATGTTTCAGGATTATGTCAATGTAAACATTGTTTGTGATTGATCAATCCATTGAATTGATATAGTGACTAAACAAAATCGACATATATTTCAAGTTCAAGGAACTTTATTTGTCACACAGGGAAAGGAAATTGGCAATGCAACAGGATTATGCTAAAAAAATAAAAGGAAAAGCAACAATATCTACTCTAATCAGAAGAACACTATTTGCATGAGAGGTATAATCCAATAAGGGATCTGTAAAAAGAATATTAAATAAACATACGTATATGCATAGTCACTATATTTACAGTATATACTTAATGTGTGCATAAGAGCTTGTTTGAGCGCAGAGGATCCTTCATAATCCTAAAGGCAATCTTCAAAGATGCATTAACCCACACAGTGTGTAAGTCCATGCCTTGTGTTGTAAACAACATATACATCGACGACCAAGTATTATGTTGACAAAATCGTGCACTGGGGTTATGGACCCAGGTGCCACGATGAATGTTATGGAAATGGCGCCATCTACCGTAGATCCATCAGTACTGATCGCCAACGAGTCGTGTGATCTGGAGTGGGCGGGGCGAGCCGGATCTGACGTCTTGAGAGAAATCGGGGAGGAAAACCGGTTTGACTGGAGGTACACGATACACGTGCTAGTTTACTCCTTGATACAGGCTATGAGGCCAACAAACAACTTGCAAGAAAACAAGACTGGGGACTTCATCAATTATCGGGCGTTCCCGTTCAATATCTAACTAACCACACATCCTGGGGATCCAGCCTTAGGCGGTGGTCGGGGATAGCCTATTGTGGAAGTGAGGAAGACGTCCGACCCGGAGCGTCCTGACACTGTATGCGACAACACGCAGGCGCCAAGCGACTGGGAAAGTTACCGCTGTGTCTCTCGGGCATTCAGACTTTAGCTTTTATTTAAAAAATAACTGAACTTTGAATCGGTAACGTTTCGGACGCCATGGCGGAATTCCTGATCAGCGGACAGACTGGTTACATCCCGGAGGACGGATTGACGGGCCAGCAATTGTTCAACGGGGGAGACGGGCTCACGTACAAGTAAATGGCACCCTACTTTTATGGCTTCTGCTGCTAACCTGCCAGGGTCCAGCCCGAGCGGACGGTACAACGGTCAACGGATCGGGGGACCAGTCCCCCTGCTAGAGGGGAAAATTTGACATATTTCTCATTGCTGAGGGCAGATCAAGAAGTTTCCGCAGGATTGTCTCCATTGGATTGTTAATGCACCCCTAATCACTCCTGTTTATACCGGGGGGGGGGGGGGATTTAGGCGGTCTGTGTACTCAGATGCACGTATTTTCTGGAGCTACCCGCACCAGTACTATTCTTACAATAATCCATATTTTCAACGACCCCAATACTGGCTAACGGCGTTGCATTGTTTTTTCTTTGTCAAACCTCCCCCTTACTTGTTCAACAAAACGGAGCATGGTTTTGTAGAACAGCAAATCCATTCATCCTTGGGTGTAATTTATGGACCGCTGCTCCATGTGGCTTTACTCTAAATATATCACTGTATACCAACAGTTCCCACATTTAGATCCGAACTTGCACTATGTGTTGCACAAGACTCGACCCGTACGTTCCTCGAGTCCGTATAAACATGCATCCACTCTGGACTCTGTGTCAGATACTAACAGTGGCGGTTCTAGAACAAGTTTACTAGGAGGGGCCAGTGAATAACCAGAGGGGCACAAAAAAAAAGGCAAAAATAATAATATTTAGAGATTATAAACTATATTTTAGTTTAAAATCCTCAAACATTTAATTAGTACAAGAGTTTATAACTTCACCAGTCTGTATTTTTCTGTCAAACTATCTTAAATTGATGGAGCTTATGCCCATCATCAAAATCAAGTAATCATTTATTTAAGAAGCGTGCAGGATAGGTAGGGCCATAAAAAATGAAAACGAAAATACAGTTCAGGGTACAGCGTCCTGACATTGTATGCGACAACACGCAGGCGACTGGGAAAGTTATCGCTGTGTCTCTCGGGCATTCAGACTTTTGCCTTTATTTAAAAAATAACTGAACATTGAATCGGTAACGTTTCGGACGCCATGGCGGAATTCCTGATCTGTGGACAGACTGGTTACATCCCGGACGATGGATTGACGGGCCAGCAACTGTTCAAAGTGGAGGACGGGCTCAACTACAAGTAAATGGCACCCTACTTTTATGGCTTCTGCTGCTAACCTGCCAGGGTCCAGCCCGAGCCGACGGTAGCCTTAATGTCAACGAATCGGGGGACCAGTCCCCCTGCTAAAGGCAAAATTTGGCATATTTCTCATTGCTGAGGGCAGATCAAGAAGTTTCCGCAGGATTGTCTCCATTGGATTGTTAATGCATCCCTAATCACTCCTGTTTATACGGGGGTGGGGGGGGGTGTATTTAGGCGGTCTGTTCTCAGATGCACTTATTTTCTGGAGCTACCCGCACCAGTACTATTCTTACAATAATCCATATTTTTAACGACCCAAATACTGGCTAACGGCGTTACATTGTTTTTCTTTGTCAAACCTCCCCCTTACTTGTTTGACTAAACGGAGCATGGTTTTGTAGAACAAATCCAAATCCATTCATCCTTGGTTGTAATTTATGGACCGCTGCTCCATGTGGCTTTACTCTAAATATACCACTGTATACCAAGAGTTCCCACATTTAGATCCGAACTTGCACAATGTGTTGCACAAGACTCGACCCATACGTTCCTCGAGTCCGTATAAACATGCATCCACTCTGGACTCTGGACTCTGTCAGATGCTAGCAGTGGCGGTTCTAGAACAAATTTACTATGGTGCCACTGATTAACCAGAGGCACAAAAAAAAGAGATTTAAAGATTATTAACTATATTTTACTTTAAAATCCTCAAACATTTACATTGTACAAGAGTTTATAACTTCACCAGTCTGTATTTTTCTGTCAAACTATCTTAAATTGATGGAGCTTATGCCCTAAATCTACCCTAGAAATCTAGATGCCCCTAGCAAATTGAATTTGCAGCCAGGGAGGTCTAGCCTTCTGTCGTCGTTTTTCGCTGCTGGAAACAGAAAATGTGAAAGGCCAATCAGATCGTGAGGGGCGGAATGGAGCCGAATGACGACAGAGCTGCTACGGTTCCGTGTTAAAGGTAAACAATAATGACTGCTGCTGCTGGCGAACAGCTGTCTTTCGACCCGACTTTGGCCGCGACTCTTCAAGACTTGAAGTTATTATTTTCTTTGAGAAATGAACAAAGAACTGCACTGTAGTCTTTCCTGGAAAAGAAAGATGTATTCAGAGTTTTGCCGACCGGATACGGTAAAAGTTAGATTTTCCAACTAGCTCCGCTGGTGGGGTAACGTATGGTACACTGCCACAGCCCGCTTGTGATTGTTGTCTCACCACTGATAGCGCTTATGGAGGACCAGTTAAAGGAGGCGGAAAAACTTGGACTCAAGGCCTAAAACGGCAACGGTCGTTGGTTTCCATTCTCTCAGGCTGTTTCCCAATGTCAAGGAAGCATGCTCAACGGCCGCCCTTTTAAGGACGCTACGTCATAGAACGCCGACAAGCACTGTTCCAATGTTGAGGACACTCGAAAGCCGCGCCATTTTTGCGTCCTTTGTTTTTGAGAATTCCGAGATTTTTCAAGGATGCATCGCTGCATCCTAGACGAGCCAAAACTACCCACAATCCTCTGCGTTCACTGGGCGGGTTCTTGAAAATGGCAGAGCAGTACACATTAGGGATGTGCATCTCCATCAGGAGGACGATGCGATACACATCTCGATGCACTGCCAACGATCCGATACATTCAAGATACATAAAAGCAGCTACTAATGCGATACGATACGATTCACCCCTATTGCGATGCAGTGCGATTCGCACGATGCGATTCAACAAGATGCGATTCAACAAGATGCGATGCTAAATAATACAATTCTATGCAATTTAATATGATACATAATGATTTATTTATTTGTCAGACAACAAATCAGTAACCAGGTTTCTGACAAAAGAAAACATTTATGTGTATGTGTGTAAGTGTGTTCTGAATGTAACATTTTTGTTTGTCAGACAACAAATCAGTAACAAGGTTTCTGACAAAAGAAAACATGTATGTGTAATGTGTATGTGTATGTGTGTGTATGTGCATAAGTGTGTTCTGAATGTAACATTTTTTCACTATACCTGACAGTCACAACACAGTTTGCTTCATCCTAAACATGTGGATCAACTGCCTCACACACTAAATTTAACTAATTTGTCCTATTTTCAGGTTTTTCTTAAGGAATATGAGTTGATCCACATGATCAGGATGAAGCAAACTGCGCTGTGCTGTAACTATGTCCCCAGCCGTGCTAAACACTCTTTCAGAGGGTACACTCGTTGCTGGGATGCACAGGTAGCTCTTTGCCAAGGCTGAAAGCAGTGGAAGATCCACTTGTTTTTTCCACCGCTGCAACACATCACCACTCTAAGCTAAAGAATCCCTCTCTCTGTACTTTAAGATTTCTGCCCTAGCCCTCTCCCTTGTGGTCTTCATTGGTGCTCTCGCAGTGAGGAAATCCCCAAACATCTGGTTCAAGGCTGTCTTCTTGGGGGGGACATCATCTATGGAATGGAACAGAAAAGCACAGTGAATTATCAGTTGTGTTAAAAAAATATGTAAAAATTATGATTTACAATACTTTCTTACTATATATATAATATAGTAAGATAGTATTGTAAGTCATAACTTTGTAAGATAGTATTGTATGTCATAATTTTGACTTTTTTTTTAACACAACTGATAATCCACAGTGCTCTTTTGTTCCATTCCATATATATTATTTAAGTAATACTTTATAACTATATATATATATAATAAATGCATCTTAAAACATTATTTTATAACTTTTGGCACAGTTCCTATCAGAACAAACCTCTCTCTTCCTCTGGGCTTCTGTCAACCTCTGCCTGGCCCTCAGTCAGTGTGCCACTGTCACCTGCCTGGCCCTCATTGAGTGTGCCACTGTCACTTGCCTGACAAAAATCAGTAAAAGGAGACTAGCTGCTAGATTTCTTTTTCCAATTCAAAGAAGACACAGGTAAATTCAAGTAACAAATAGAGAGTTTAGCTACGGTTTATGGAGTATATTCTTACCTCTTCCTCCATCATCACCACCTCTGCTGTTAGCTTCGTGAATACCATGTCCTTGGTGCCGTGGTCTTCCAAGAAAGCCAGGTCTTTGAACCATGGATCGAGCTAGGGCTGGGCGATTTGGCCTAAAAATAAAATCTCGATTTTTTCTAACTAATGGACGATTTTCGATTTAAACCTCGATTTTTTTTTTCTGTTTTTCTCTAAACAAATTCCATTGAAACCCATGTACGTGTGTGGCGCTTATGGGGTGTCGCACCACACTCACCAACGCAGGGGTCTACACCCCGCTGATTTAAGAGAATAACGATTATCAACAATCATGGAAAGCTGAGTAGGTTTATCAGTTTTAATAACAGTATGAACAAATAGAACACAAAAATGACAAGTTGTCCTTTGTATATCTATAGTAGCAATAGCACATGCTAAACAAGGACAAAATCTACTCAAAATAATTGAATGAACTGTTTACATCCATGGCTAACCAGTGCATGAGAAGGAGATGACAGGAGACTAATGTTTCACTCTTTCAATTGCTCTAATTTGAGCTCTTACTGTTGTTATCTAACATACCATACAGTAATTGAATTGTGTAAAAGTGTGAAATTACTGCACCTTAAAAATGACCATGAATTAGCTATACTCTCATTTGCATAGTGATTAACATTATGAATTTCAATTGTGTATACCAACTGAATGTTGGCTGACATTTACCTATAACTTTTTTTCCCTCCACTCTAACCAAGGATGCCTGTTTTTAAATTCCCTAGCCTGACACCCAGTCTGAAAGGCTGGCCAGGGGTTCTCATCTAAAAGTAACAAGGAGATATAAAGTGGGATTAAAACATTGTCTTCTGTTGACTACTTATTATGTGGTTTACACATTAATATGGGAGGACTGGACACACACACACACACACACACACACACACGCACGCACGCACGCACGCACGCACGCACGCACGCACACACACGCGAGAAGGAGGGGCTCGGCCCGCCAACTAACGTGCAGAGATCATGGACATAATAAAGGATGGACCACGGACTGGAAAATGGCCGCCCATTCATTCCTATGCAAACCTGCTCAGTGGCGCATGGCAACATACAGGAGCGATTTGCTTCCGCGTTATGTGGCCAAGACACGTGACCTATTCCGTGACGTACCGGATGCAGAGATCTTCTTCTTCTTCTAGTTTAGTGGCGGATCATAGTTTTTCCCCATATACCGCGACCTACTGGACTACTACACAGGAGTTTGTGACAAGGACGTTGACAAGGACAAGGACGTTGGCAAATCATACTTTAAATCATACAAATAAATTCAAAGAAAAAACCGAACTAACGAAACAAAATAAACAAAATAAAACAAACTAACAAAAGAAATGAATAAATAAAAATAAAAAATATATATACTTAAGGTTAAATTCTTCTAATTAGGTTAGTATCTTTTAGCTAATTTATCAGCAATTTCATTGCCATATATTCCATGGTGGGCTGGAATCCAACAGAACTGAATAACTAAACCAAGGCTTATAATATTTAAAAGAAGATGCTTTACCTCTATCACCAAATCTTCACGTATTGAATTATTTGTTATAAAACTTAGTATCTACAACCCATCTAAGAGCGGTTATTATTGTGGCCATCTCGATTGAGTATACTGATAAAGTCACCCACTCTATATCCATATCCTTTTTCAAATTCTGGAATATGTATGCCAATACCACATTGTCACATTGAGTTAATGGAAGTTAATTCGGAATTTAATTTAATTCGGAAGTTAAAGGTTGTATAGGTGATTTGCTTTTTTGGCCATTTTTGCAAAATTACTTGAAATCCTTATCATAACCCGCTTACAGCCACTGAGTTAGAAGTACTGACATGAAAATTAAACAAGTCAATCATCTGTGGAACGGGCAGGGCTCGAAAAACTCCAGCCAATCATTTCCATTGCCACCGAGTTGCATTGGACAGTAAGTACGTCAATCAAACGGTCGTACTGCACTCCCCCTCCCCCGCGCCCCGCGCGCGACCCCTTCGTGCAGTACTCGTGACCCAGAGCTCGTGACCCAGAGCAAGCTCCTGTTTGTTGTTATCCTGCGGTAGCTACTGGAACTAGTTAATCCACATTTGGACCTAGCAGTAGAAGACAATTTCCATGGCAGACAAGACGCCACCATCCCCACCACCACCACCACCACCAGCAAAGAGAAGGAAAACTATTTTTCAGAGAGTAATTGATAATAAAAACGCTGAAAGAGAAAAACTGAAATCAAGAATAATCCTAGGCGCTGCTTTCGAACGTTGGCGGCAACTGAAGGACGAGAAGGGTCTAAAAACCGATGCTTGTGTGGCGGTTGACCTAGTTTCAAAGTTTATACCGTTTATACTCGGTAATACCGGTGTGGAGACGAGTGTATTACTCGGTGTGAAAATGTCCACACCGCGGCAACCCTAGTGAAAACCAGGACTTCCAATACAATTATATGAAACAAACATACATTTTCTAAAAATAGTAATGATTTATGTGACCGTTTAATGTTTATAACATCTGGTCCAACCATTGCAGCGAGAACGTATTCTCAGCAGGGGGTGCTGGGAAAAAAACAAACTCAGCCTGCACTAGACTCGCAACTCGTTACATTGATAAAAAAAGATGTATAGCAGCGCAGCTCAATTACACCAGTGCATGCGCGGACAGTTGAAAATCGATCGTTCACATCCAGCTGCTCACAGAACAAGTTTAGCGCACCACCGCTACCCTCACACTTTTTCATATAACCTTTTTTCAGCACTAGGTCATATGAGCATTAAATAAATGCTGCGTCTCAAAATGCCTTGGACAGCAGCGAGGATGACTCGCTTTGCCACGGGCCGAAACAGTTCGGAGCGACCACAGCCAGAGCGAACACAGCGGGGCAGAGGAGTGTCAGGAATAGTCTTTGGTGTACACATCAGTACGGCCTATTTGCACTACTGTTTAGTGACAATGCAGTGTTTTATTCGATGCCTTTTTATTTTCGTATATTATTTCAATGAATACAATTTATTTATTCATAAAAAACGGATCTGGTCTTCAAATCTTTTTTCCAAATATAGGTCGTCTTACAATGGGGTTTGTGTTTATATTCGGACCAATACGGTACAGCGGTCGCTCACATGACGTTAAGCATTTCCTGGTGCATGATGTGACGCTTCAGAACCTAAAATCCCGTTTCTCCCCGTTGACACGACAACACATAACCGGCGTTTTCAGAAATCTCCACTTTGGCCGGAGTTTTTAGAAATGATCGTTTTCTGTGATAAGACAGGGCCTCGGACAGGGGGTGTTGCAGCACCCCCAGCACTCCTACTTCCCGCGGTACTGGGTGCAACTTACAGCTGAATGTAGTGCCATGTTGTTAAACGAAAACCTACTCTAGCCTGGCTCGCTCTCGCGCATCTCTGTTCGCGCTCGTGCATGATTGCGCGTCCAGGTACTTGGAATGGGTGGAGTCAGAGTCAGCGTTGAAGGAGAGGGGGTAGGACCATTTGAGTTGTGTATTTTCAAAATCTGCTGGCGTTTCGCAAATCACCTACCCAACCTTTAATGGAGCCGTGCACTTCAAAATAGGTCCATAGCAAGGAGCCGTTTGTTTCAGTACGGCTCCTTTCAGCTGCCCACCCAACATCAACTGCTAATAAAACGCTTGAGGAGGTGTTTTGAAAAGAAAAAACTTACATTTTTTTAGAACAGGGTAGAAAGATAATTATGAGCCTTTGATTGATATCCAGACATTTTTTGCGGAGACACAATCCTGTTCCCCACTTGTATTGGAGTGGACGGCGATATCTACTTCTGGGCCACATGAAATGACGGACCCCCGTCCACTCCCAGCTAAAACAGCTGCAATACCAGGTTTGGCCTCTGAGCACGGGTGGATTGCGGAAGTATATGCCTATCCTGGGGGCCTGGCAGAGATGCAGGGGCAGCTTCGCGCTTCGTAACAGAGACAGGGCAGAGCGCGAGCGCGCAGCGGGAATTTTATGAATGGTGAATGTAGGAGATAACTTCCCCTGCTTAAAGTATTTTATTGCAGTTATACCCAACCGATATTTCCGAAAAATAAACACAGAAGTGAAAGATCTGTCACAAGACGATTGATACGTATCCGTGCACATTTTTAAGTGGGTATACGCAAATCCTGGTGCGTTCCTAGTGGGTATACGGCGTATACCTGCGTATCACGTAGACTACACCACTGCTTGTAACTAAGAGAACACACATGTGAGTTGTTGATCACAAATTATTTGTATACATAACGTCATCTTTGCAAAAGACGTTTAACTGACAAGTGTTTCAATCGACCCGGCTCTCCCCCAAGTCTGTCGGGGGCGAGGTGAATGTGATTGCAGTAGGCTGAGTTTTGCGCGCGTTCTGGAAAGTGAGAGAGGAGGCTATACGGAGTCTATTCAGCAAAACAAATCGGAAGAGTCTGGAACTGTTTTTAAATCGCGATTTTTCGGTTCAGCCATTTCACAAACCGTAGGAAAGAAAAAATGCAAATTAATCGATTAAACCGAAAAAATCGCCCAGCCCTAGATCGAGCACTGCAGCATAGTAGAGGAGGTCTTGGAGATATGTGTAGCGACCATCAAAATCCTGTCGGAATCGCTCCTTCATCACAGAAATTTCCAGGAGATCGCTCTCATCTGGCTGGAAATGCTTCTGAAGTTTGGCCTGTATTGGGGAGATCATTGAGATAGTGGGGTGTTTTTCCTCACTGAGGAGTGTTGTTGCCACTTTCAGAGGGGACATCAATTTGATGACCTCTGGGATCAGTGTCATGTCTTCCTCTGTCAGGCTGGCTAATCCTTCTCCCCTCTTTATCTTCCTTGACAGAAGAGTGTTCAACACAGCAGGCTGCTGCTCCCAAAAACGCTCCAACATGTCAATTGAACTGTTCCATCTTGTGGGAACATCATGGATGAGCTTGTGATTTGGCATGTGTAACTGGGCCTGCATTTCACGTAGAACCTCAGTTGCTTGTGGGCTTCTGTGAAAAAAAGTTGTAATCTTCCTCACTTTCACCAGAAGCTCTGACACCCTGTCCACCTTCAGGGATTTTTGTGAGGCCAGATTGAGCGTGTGCGCGATGCATCGCACATGGGGGTTTATCTCTGCACGAACTCCAGCCAGTAACATATTTTTTGCGTTGTCCGTGACCAACGCTTGGTTCTTGTCTGCGATGTTCCATGTGCAACAAACGTCCTTCAGTAAAAGTCCCAGATTATTCCCTGTGTGAGCCTCGTTGAACGGTCTGGTTTGAAGGACGTGGTTTTGTAAAACCCACTCTTCATCGATGTAATGTGCCGTTACGGTGACATAGGAGTCAGTGGCGCGAGACGTCCAACCATCAACTGTAATAGCAACTCTTTTGGCATTGCTCAACGATTTAGCTATTTCATGCCTCACTTTTTCATACAGAAGAGGGATTTCTTTATCTGTGAAAAGCTTCCTATTCGGGATGTGGTACCTCGGCTCCAGAATGTTTAGGAGGTATTGGAAGCCCTCGTTTTCAACAACACTGTAAGGCTGAATATCTTTGCAAATAAAGAAGGCAATGGCTTCGGTTATTGCCTTTGATCGTGCTGAGTTGGTAGCCAGCGGGGCATGAAAAAAGGTGGAAATACTTTGTGCAGGTGTACTTGTTGAGGCAGCCACTGTAGCCATAGATGAATCGGAGGATGAGGCAGACGTCTCACCATGTCGCCTCTTCAGGTGAGTACCTAAATTAGTCGTGCTGCCTGTGTACTTTATGGCAGCACGACATATTTTGCATATTGCATGGGTCTTATCCAATTTTCCATCTTTCTTTGCAAAGCCAAAGTTTTGCCAAACCTTGGACTTATTGCAAGCTATAGGGACGTATAACTCCTCATCAGCCATTGTAACTCTCCCGAACACTCCTTCAACTCGCGCGATACTTGGCCGCGACACTTCACGAGAATCTGCCAGTGACAGCAGTGGAGATGAGAGCGCGTTTAGGAAACAGTTAGAGAGGGGGAATCTAGAAATATACAATTGTACCGGATTATACCGATGCAAAATTTTTAGGTACGATGCATCGCGGTTCATCCCACATTGTATCCGATGCACCCATTTTTGATCCGGGCCATCGCATCTTGAGCTTTTATGACGATGCATCGGTGCGAACCGGTGAATCTTCCCATCCCTAGTACACATTCAAATGAAGTGAAGTTATATTAGTTTTCAGAAATATTTTGTGCCGTATTGCTTTTTATAGATTCATCATGTTCATGTAAATAATCAAGCCTAAAGACCTGTGCCACTTTTCAAACTTAATGATACGTTGCTATATTTTGCATGGACGTAGCTGGTGTTAAACACCACTGTCACAAATGTCAATTTACTCGCTCACAAGATTACATCATTTATGTATACCTATTTATGTTTGTGTTGAATCGTTTTTTTAGGGTCAGCCCAGCAAACGGAGGCTTTTGTGTGTAAAATTAATGCACAACCGATCATTTGCAATGTTTGTAATTTTTAATGAACATTAATAAGTATTTTATATGATATACTTATGTGTTCAAACCACTGGTAGATTGTAGGCATATATGAATGAATGAATCAGATCAGTTAAATAATATATCAAAATAAATACATGTTTATCATCTCTTTCTTTGTCTTTTCCCCCCTGCATAATAGTAATCAAACGTACTGTAAATGTGATGCATGAATTAAGTTCTCAGACAATTTCACTTAGTTTTATAAAAATTGAATGGATTTTCCTTTTAATAAAGACGATTCTATCAACCGCAACAAAGCTTTTGTGACTTCCCCAAAGAGGCTCCATGCGAAGGAGACATGACCGCATCATTCATAACAGACAAAAGTCAAATAAACATCGATCAGCTTGATTGCTGCCATGTTTTATTCATAATCGCACATGTGTTTACAAGCGGACACGCAGTATTAAAAAGCAGAAGCGGAAGCGCTTCCACACTACCAAGTCGTTCCCAAAGTCCGACATTACAAACGCTAGGAAGCACTCGAGCTAGCACTCTAGTCTCATCTCCATAGGACGCGACTAGCAAGGACGTGTCCTAGCAAGGCTGCAGCCTTCACTTTGGGAAACAGCCTCAATCCACCATTCGTAACACTTCCCCATGGAAATTTCCGTCGCTCTGACTACGTCACCTTCTTCGTTGCTCTGATTGGTTGTAGCGCTATCCTATTGCGTGCAGAGGGAACTTGAAAGAGGTAGGGCCATAAAAAACGAAAAAAAAATACAGCTCAGGGTACAATATTCAGTGATTCAATATGAAAAAAAAGAATTCATCTATTTATTTGATCAGTTTCAGTGTGTAGAAACTTTGTTCCCAAGAGGCTGAGCTTGTCTAAAAAGCTCAAAGAAAACGTCCCTGTTCTACTGTTCTTTCCTCATTTCATGATAGCTGCTATTAGAAGAAAAACAACGTAGGGGCTTGCATTACATTTCATTGCATAAATGCATAACCATCCCTCCCTACTTAACTAGGTCAGGTAGCCTACTACTCTTTACTCAAATCTATTTGTTATCCCAATGCAACAGCCAAAAAAGGATGAAAATACGTGGTCAACCTCACAACATTGTGTGAACCTAGCATGGATACTGACATTTGAATACTCGCTTCTGCTTCGATTCGTTGCTTAGATATGATTACGTTTCTAAATATATTGAGACCAGACATTTAAAAACTTAATTTCCTCATCAGTGTGAGGGACTACAGTAACACGGTTATATGCAAGAACAACAAGTCACTTACGAAATTAAATCGTTTTGCTTGGCTTCGACTCTTGCAACAGGAGAAATCGTGGCTCCTTTCTCCCGAGTCGCTGCGCTCTCATTCACCGAGCAGCAGCACCACGGTGCTTGGGTGCACCGCTCTAAGTTACCCGTGTAGAACGTTGCGTCGCATTAGTTCTGTGAGATCAGTAAAATCATAATTATTTTATTTGGTCATCACAGGGGGGCCACAGGGGGATCCAGGGACATGTCTACAGGGGCACTGGCCCCCGTAGGCCCCTGTGTAGAACCGCCGTTGACTACAAGCCACAGTGGGCATGCAAAACAACCATAAAAAAAACAGTACGACTCCATAACTAGCCATCAACCACATTGTTCTTTGTTCTACTTTTGTTCATACACTTGGTCTCAATAATTAATTACCGACCTCACCAACAAATTAATCTCTCTATGAATAAATCTTTAGCCAAAGTTCAAGTGACTTTATCAATGTGACACCTCTTTAGTATGTATTATTCATTTTAAGAAGTATATGTATATATACAATTAATTCTGTCCAGCAGTTCAGCAGACAGGCGTGGCGTATGGTAACAGGACACTCTTTCCCCCCCCCCCCCACCCTGCAAAATTCGCTCGAGAGCTTATCCCTCTCTGGGCGGTTCCTGGTCAGTCCACGAGGGTTCTATTCCTGGTCCTGGGGAAAACATCCAGCGGGGATATTTTTACTTGTAGCATCTGTCCCGTTCCGTCCAGGTCAAAGGTCGTAGGAAAGGGTGTAAGGGATGCGTTGTTGTTGGATGAAGCTCGTCGACATCCAAAGAGACTTCTGGAGAAAACAGGCATCAAGCTTTGAAGCTTATTCCCTAAACCTGCATCGAGATGAACAGAAAATCCCCCCAACTAACCAAATACACAAACATTATCAGGTGTTAGGAAATGTAGTATTCAGCGCTAATTTGAATCCATAATTTTTTTTCTTGTCGGTCTAATCAATGTCCATCAAGGTAGTGTCAAGTTTTGCCCACCATCAGTTCATTATTAAAAAATGACGCAATTTACATCTTTGTATAAAAAAAAGAGTATTTGATTCTTTGTGTACTGGACGGATGCCATTGAGAATAATCCCACGCTTTTGGCCCTAACCTAGAGCTGTATCTCTCTGTCTCCACAGTGACGTCCTGATTCTCCCAGGGTACATCGACTTTGCCGCGGACCACGTGGTGAGTGGTACGACTGCTCCAGACATACACCCTCTCTGTTCCAACTCGTCTGCCGTCGAGTGCTCCTTCCTCATGGCACTTGTTAGCAGGACAGCCCACGAGATACACAGTCGAATACAAGTTCTGCTGGTTTATTGACGGTTTTATCTTGACTGCTATGACACACTTTACAACGAGCAGGAAACACAGACCGTTGGTCTTAAAGCTTCGATTGTCGTACAGGGTGGCCCAGTTCTATGACCCCAATTGCTTGCTTATTTTAGCCTGGCATTGGCCCAACGTCTTAATACCAGCACAAAATAAAACACTGTCCTGTCTGCCTCAAATTGAATAAGCATCGCCGGGGTTGGGGGTTCAATTCCAACTGAGGCCCACACATCCCACACTTATGTTTGCACCCTACTTTGGATAATAGCACCCTCCAAATGGAAGCCATTTGTGGCCGCCTGCTGCTTAAACGGCCATCACGTGAAACTATCCGTTCTGACCTCACCAGCCTCATTGGACATTTGATCGGGTCGATTCCGACATCATGTTTTATTGATTATTTCATTGTTTTAGTCTGTGTATCTTGTGCACTGATGATGTCATGCGCTCTCGTAGAGTAACGGCTAGAAATCCCTGTCCGGTGGCTCGACCGAGCCCTTGCAGTCTATTCCCATTTTATTGGGTGGGTTAAAACACGTTGCAACTATCCCCGCCCACTTCCAGGACCTGACCTCAGCCCTGACCAAGAAGATCACCATGAAGACCCCCCTGGTGTCCAGTCCCATGGACACCGTCACAGAGGCCAGCATGGCCATCGCCATGGCAGTAAGTACACAGAGACCCTTGGGTGACACGGTTCAAATAATGACCCTGAAGCCGACTTTCTTTCACAGAACCCTCTCGTTTTAATCTTGCGCAAGCAATTCTGAGAACATGCACAATTTTGGGGCGGCAGTCACTCGGGAGGTAGAGCCGTTGACTTGTATCCAGCAGGTTGCACGTTCGAACCCCGGCTCCTCCTAGCTGAGTGTCGACGTGTCCCTGAGCAAGGCACCTAACCCTAACTGCTCCCGACGAGCTGGCGGTCAACTTGCATGGTTGACACCGCCGTTTGAGTATTAATGGTTTGTGAAAGGTGTCAAGTTATAAGTTGCTTTGGTTAAAAGCGTCTGCTAAATGCCCCAAATCTAAATATAATTTGTAGTAGTCCCCTGTAAACCCATAAGTGATGCGCGCACAACAAGCTCATTGGCGTTCCTTGTCTGCAGCTGACAGGAGGTATCGGATTCATCCACCACAACTGCACTCCAGAGTTCCAGGCTAACGAAGTCCGCAAAGTCAAGGTACCTATTTCGGAGCATCCATCTTTCTTTCTCCGTCACTCCATTTCTGTCTCTTTCTCTCTTTCCGTTTTCCGTTGTTTCATTGTCATTCTCGCTCACTCTCTGTCACCTTTGTCCCTTGCCCTATTTCTCCCCTGTCTCTCTCTCTTATTTCTTATTTTGAGCACTTCTAATTAGGGCTGAACGATTGATCGAATTCAAACCGACATCGCAAGGTAATGGAAGTCTGCAATTAAAATAAATGATTGGAATCTGAAACACCAGGCCATGTGGGGTTCACTTGTAAGCGACGCTACCCTCCGTTCACGTGCGAGTGTTGTAGCAGCTACCGTTGCTACAACACATGGCAACACTACAAACCTGTTCACCCATTCAAAAGAGAATGTCTAATGCATGCATGGCTAAAGACCCGATCACCAGTTTGTCCTGTATGATGCCATGTACCACCTGGCAGGGATCCCTGCCGGAAATGTTCCGGAGTATAACTCCATATGAACGTGACTCAAAACCGCGAAATTATCAAAAGACTAAGGCGATAGAGGAGTTCACAGGGAAAGATTTGATGCCCCTCAACGGTGTGACCAAGGCCTGGTTTAAGGCTCTGGTAAAGACAGTGGATCAATGGTACAGCATGCCACAACGCACATGTTGGGGCCAGGTTGCCTTACCGGAGCTATTTTAAACACGCAGGCGGAGAGTTGCAGCGGAGCTAAAAACAGTTTTTCTCTACGACCACGTCCATGTGGTCTAGTCGCACATGTTAACATGTTACATGTTTATGACAGCGACAGGAGAGATACGTTTTATATGTTCCCTGTATCCAATGTTGTGTTGGTCAATAATCCAGAAGATGAATCGTATACTAATTAAATCACAATCACCATATTGGTTGAAATTTTTTTTTTTGATTATTTCCCAAATCGTTCAGCACTGATTCTAATCTACCCTGCGGTCTGACCATCTTGTGCATCATCTTTCCACGTTTTTTTCTTTGACTTTCTCTCTCCTATTCCCCTCCCGCTTTTAGTAGTGTCTATTGTCAGCCAACACTTCCCTCCCCTCATTCTCCCTTCCACCTTCCTCATCACTTGCCCAGTCAAGGCTTCCTTCGCCTTCCTTCGTCTCCTTTCCTTATCAAGTAATTTCCTGGAGTTGATTTGATCGCCTCCCCCTCCTCCTCCCTTTGTCTCCTCCCCTCCATGTTTGGTTTTTCTCTCCTCCACGCCGACCTCCCACCGTTGAATCTCTCCTTCTTTCCCTACCACCTTATCCTCCTCCCCAATCTCCCTCCCTCCCTCCCTCCCCCAGCGCTACGAGCAGGGCTTCATCACGGACCCGGTGGTGATGAGCCCGTCTGAGCGCGTGCGGGACGTCTTTGCGGCCAAGGCGCGCCACGGCTTCTGCGGCATCCCCATCACAGACACCGGCAAAATGGGCGGCAAGCTGGTCGGCATCATCTCCTCCCGGGACATCGACTTCCTCAAGGGGGAGGAGCACGACCTGCCACTCAGCCAGGTGGGCGGGGCTCATTTGGATACCTGGGTTTCTGACTTGGTTCAAAGTGGTGGTGTTAATATAAATATATTTTTTAAAGTTAGTTTGTTTTGCTATCTTTTGGGCTGATGACGCCAGCTGTGGAAGCATTGATGAGTTTTTATCAGTAAGGTTATAAGTATATAACCAGTATTGCGTCTGAGTGCTGGTATTTGCATCGGTGCATCCCTACTTATCAGCAACGGAGCGATATGGAAACTCTCGAGCAATATGGTTATGCTGATTTGTTCAGAGACTTTAGGAATAAGAGTTGCTCTCCGCTAATATTGATATTATTTCTCGATCAATGTGAACCAATATTTATATTGACATAACTACTAGCTCAATCATCTCGCCTTTTTTATGTTTACGACATGTCTCTTTCAGGTTATGACCAAGAGGGAGGATCTGGTGGTCGCTCCTGATGGAGTGAAGCTTAAAGAAGCCAATGAGATTCTTCAGCGGAGCAAGAAAGGTGAGGTGGAAGCAACCAATGGGCGTGGGTTAGGGGAGGGGGGCGGGAGTTTGGCTCCTTGCTCAGGAACTCTTTGACACTCCCGAGCCAGAAGTAGAACTAGCAGGCTAGATGCTAGGATACTTCTTCATATCACTGCTAAAACAATGAGGATAAAACCAGCAACCTTCTGGTTACCAGACCCTGTTTGTTGACTGTTCACTGACTGACTTGACTCTCTGTTTGGGGACTGACTCCAACTCACTGTTGGATGTTTTGCTGTTGAGACATTTTGGTGACTTGTTAGTTGATCGCCCCTCTGACTGACCGACTGTTGACGACCCTTGGATAGTAGACATTGGCGACTGACTAATTGGCTGTCCGACTGTTTGTCAGTTGACTGACTAACCGTCAGTTCCAACTCACTGTTGGATGATTTACTGTTGACCGACTGTTAGTCGACTCCCCCCGTCGACTGACCGACTGTCGACGACACCTGGAGAGTAGACCATTCGTGGCGTTTACTGACGAAGGCCCCCTCCCTCCTCTTCCTCTCCACCAGGCAAGCTGCCCATCGTGAACGAGGCGGGCGAGCTGGTGGCCATCATCGCGCGCACGGACCTGAAGAAGAACCGCGACTTCCCGCTGGCGTCCAAGGACTCCCGCAAGCAGCTACTGTGTGGCGCCGCCATCGGGACGCACGAGGACGACAAGTACCGGCTGGACCTGCTGGTGCAGAGCGGGGTGGACGTGATCGTACTGGTACGCCACTGGGGCTGCTGGGTTTACTACCGCGGGGCGCTACCCATGGTCTTACTGCTGGTTTATCACTGGCGCACTGCTGGTTGAACTAATGCTGGTTTTAACGACGGGTTTGCCACTGGTTTGCTACTGGTTTACTGCTGGTTTAGCTAGTGTTGGTTTTAACAATGGTCTTACTACTGGTTCATCACTGGCTTACTGCTGGTTTAACTAATGCTGGTTTAACTAATGCTGGTTTAACTAATGCTCGTTTGACTACTGTTGGTTTTAACAATGGTCTTACTACTGGTTTATCACTGGCTTACTGCTGGTTTAACTAATGCTGGTTTTAACGACGGGTTTACTGCTGGTTTAGCTAGTGTTGGTTTTAACAATGGTCTTACTACTGGTTTATCACTGGCTTAGTGCTTGATTAACTACTGATGGTTTTACTGCTGGTTTATCACTGGCTTACTGCTGATTTAACTGCTGTCCGTTTTTCCAATGGTTTTACTTCTTGTTTAGCGACTGTGTGTTTGGCTACTGCTGGATAGTCAATAGTTTGTCATTGGTTGAACGGCTGCTCTTACTATTGATTTAGCCAGTGATTTCCTGATGCTGACGGTGATGTCGTGCTTGTCTCTGCAGGACTCGTCGCAGGGCAACTCCATCTTCCAGATCAACATGATCAAATACATCAAGAACAAATTCCCCGACCTGCAGGTCATAGGAGGAAACGGTGAGACATGCACACTCTCACTCACTCTGTCACTCTCTCATTCTCTCACTCTCACTCACTCACTCACTCACTCACTCACTCACTCACTCACTCACTCACTCACTCACTCACTCACTCACTCTCTCACTCTCTCACTCACTCACTCACTCACTCACTCACTCACTCACTCACTCACTCACTCACTCACTCACTCACTCACTCACTCACTCACTCACTCACTCACTCACTCACTCTCTCACTCTCTCACTCTCTCACTCTCTCACACTCTCACTCTCTCACGCACACACACTCTCACTCTCTCACGCACACACACTCTCACGCACTCACTCACTCACTCACTCACTCACTCACTCACTCACTCACTCACAGGGTTGAGCCACAGGGCCTCACACATAATGACACATTTTTGTGTGTCTTGAAAAAAATCATTTTCAAGAAATGTATTTGCTTGTTGAAATATTTTCCAGTTATCTGATTCTCTCTCTCTCCCTCTCTCACCTCCCCCCCAGTGGTTACAGCAGCGCAGGCTAAGAACTTGATAGACGCCGGCGTCGACGGACTGCGGGTCGGCATGGGCAGCGGCTCCATCTGCATCACACAGGAAGGTGAGTGACGGGCCCCGTGACCAATCACAGAGGCCCATTTCACAGACCAAAGCCTGTTCAATCCGGCAACCTAAATGGCCAAACTGAATGATATTTATTTGTCGTTTGGTCAATATAGCAAATATTTAAGAGATGGTAAAAATAGTCTGCTAAAAAATAGTGATTCTAGTTTCATCCATATTCAGCTAACGAGAATGAAACACAAATCCACAACAGGTTGAGTTTTATCCAACAGTGCCCCCTAGCTGTTCTTACACCACTGTACATCACAGCCTCAAGTGGCTTATTATACGTTTACTGTCGCTAGTAAGATTTATCAAAATAATCACACAGCGGCATTCAAATTAGATTTATGGAAATCAAATTATCATTCTTGTAGAAGCATAGTTCAGTTCCACAATGAAGCAAAACTGTAATTTTAAAACTGCTTTGAGCCAATTCGAGTCTAGGAATGCATCAATCAACTTTATGAAACGCATTTCATTCTCCCACTTTTCTCTTTCCACCTCCATCTCTTCCTCTCCCCCCTCCTCTCCTCTCCCCCGCCCCCTCCCCCCCTCCCCTCTACTCTCCCCCCCCCCCCCCCCCACCCCAGTGCTGGCGTGTGGGCGGCCGCAGGCCACGGCGGTCTACAAGGTGTCGGAGTACGCGCGGCGCTTCGGCGTGCCGGTGACGGCTGACGGAGGGATCCAGACGGTGGGACACATCGCCAAGGCTGTGGCCCTGGGGGCCTCGACTGGTGGGTTGGGTGGTGGAGGGTTATGAGGGGGGGGCGTCGGGGATGGGTGGGCTTATGTCCTTGTGGAAGACCATTTGTCGTCAAAATTGGTTTTGTGATGCATACCTGTCTGTCTGTCTGTCTGTCTGTCTGTCTGTCTGTCTGTCTGTCTGTCTGTCTGTCTGTCACTGTCTCTCTCTCTCTCTCTCTCACTGCCTCTCTCTCTCTCACTGCCTCTCTGTCTCTGTCTCTCTCTCTGTCTCTCTCTGTCTCTGTCTCTGTCTCTCTCTCTCTCTGTCTCTCTCTCTGTCTCTCTCTGTCTCTGTCTCTGTCTCTCTATGTCTCTCTCTCACTGCCTCTCTGACTCTCTCTCTCTCTCTCACTGACTCTCTATGTCTCTCTCTCACTGCCTCTCTCTCTCACTGACTCTCTATGTCTCTCTCTCACTGACTCTCTATGTCTCTCTCTCCAGTGATGATGGGGTCTCTGCTGGCCGCCACCAACGAGGCCCCGGGGGAGTACTTCTTCTCTGACGGCATCCGGCTGAAGAAGTACCGGGGGATGGGCTCGCTGGACGCCATGGACAAGAACCTGGGCTCGCAGACGCGCTACTTCAGGTACACTCACTCACTCACTCACTCACTCACTCACTCACTCACTCACTCACTCACACACACACTCACTCACTCACTCACTCACTCACTCACTCACTCACTCACTCACTCACTCACTCACTCACTCACTCACTCACTCACTCACTCACTCACTCACTCACTCACTCACTCACTCACTCACTCACTCACTCACTCACTCACTCCTGCTTCACACACACTCTCACTACTGCTTCACAAACACACGCACGCACGCGCGCGCACACACGCACACATATTTATCCACATTCCCAGGCAGCGTGGCTAACCAGTTCTGATGTTCTCTGGTCACCGGCAGACAGAGAGCTGCTCCCTGGAGCCCAACGTAACCCACCACATAGCAGGCACTGATGGCCTATTGACTTATGTAGTCAAAAATCGGATTATGTATTTTCACAATTGCATTTAGTATGGAACTCGTATTGTGTCTTGTGTTTTATGTTGTAACTGTGTACTGCTGTCCATCTTGGCCAGGTCTCTCTGGTAAAATAGATTGTTAAGCTCAATGAGACTAACCTGGTTGAATAAAGGATATAATGATAATGGCCTGCGGTCCACCTGAGCACACAGGAACACAAACAAGACGTTTGCTTTGGTGTTGACTCCCTACAATGGAATGCCCTCACAAACTTCCTGTACATACCATTTACCTTTCCCTCCCCCCCCCGCCCCCCCTCCCTCTGATGCCCCACCCCCCCCCTCCCTCTGATGCCCCGCCCTCCCCCTACCTCTGATGCCCTGCCCCCCCCCCCCCCCCCCCCCTCCGCAGTGAGAACGATAAGATCAAGGTGGCACAGGGCGTGTCTGGGGCCGTGAAGGACAAGGGCTCTATCCACCTGTTCGTCCCCTACCTGCTGGCTGGGATCCAGCACTCGTGCCAGGACATCGGGGCCAAGAGCCTCACCCAGCTGAGGTCAGCAAACACACACGCACACACGCACGCACGCAAGCATGCGTTTATATATATATATATATGTATAAACCCCAACATGGCTACATTAAGCATAAAGGTCACTGAGGATAGAAACATTTTTTGAAAAACGCATTTCTTTGGAGGTAATAATAAGTGTGGTTTTCCTGATTAAAGGGACAATCGTATAATGATGCGTTTTAAAACGTATGTTTGAACCGTTTTTTTTGTCTGACTTGATGAGTTGTAGTGAAGCCAGGGGTGTGTGTTACTAGGGCTGCCGCCATCTATTATTTTATGTGCCAGGTATTTTTCCATCGTATAAAGTAACATTTCTCCTTTTTATAAAGAGCAGATTTTTTTCTTCTTTTTTCCTTTCTGTCGTTTCCTCTGGCTAGTCTCTCGTTTCTTCTGTTGGACCCTCACAATTTATTTCTCCCCATCCCCATTTTTCAATCCGCTCCGTTGAACCACGTCTCCCTCACACGTCATGTGTCCCATGGCGTAAAGGCTTTGCACAGTGCTACTAGGCCCCGACAATTAATCATATTCAAACTGACATTGGGATGCAATAGTGGGATATTTTTGGGGGGATTTGTTACTGTTGTTGAGTGGTGATCAGTAAGATTTGTTTACAATTCAATTGTTAAATAAAGATGTAGTAATATCAATCCATGCATCAATTAATCTCAACACAGGCCTGGCCTAAAGGAAAGAGCAGTTTACTTGTGCAGTTCCAATGTTGTGGTGGTTGGTCATACTATAGAATAATTTTATCGCTTGTTTAGTGAATAATTCAGAACATTAGGAATTTTAAAAGAAAAATTGCATACTAAATCGCAATCGCAATAGTTGTCGAAATAATCGTCATTCGATTATTTCCCCAAACGTTCAGCCCTAAGCGCTACTAATAGTCTGTGTGGAACCCGGTGGGCTGAATACAGTTCCACGGGATGGTTTTTGTAGTAGTGGCGCTCAGGGAGGAACGGTTTCAACCCTGTGTTGCCTGTCCCACAGAATCATGATGTACTCTGGAGATCTAAAGTTTGAGAGGAGAACCACGTCCGCTCAGAATGAGGGAGGCGTCCACGGGCTGCACAGGTACAGACACACACACACGGCCATTTTAACACGCACAAGAAGGTGTATATTTAAACACATGCACCCACCCACCCCCACCCCCCCCCCCCCACACACACACAGCTGTGAGACAGACAGATGGCCACTGGGGTTAAGTGGTGAGGATAATTCCCTTTTTACTATCTGATGAGCATGCATTAAATAACTACTGGTTCTAGGTAGTGTGGGATACATGGCCGTGCGCACGCACACACACAGACCAATTCCTTGTTGGAGCTCAAGTTCCTATTTCTTATTCAGCACGGTCACACAGGTTCATTTGATGTGTCCCTAATACACTCAATCTCTCTCTCTCTCTCTCTCTGTCTCTCTGTCTCTCTCTCTGTCTCTCGCCCCGCAGTTACGAGAAGCGTCTGTTTTAAGGAGCAACGGGTGCATTGGACCCGGAGCGGCCATCATGCCAACGCTGCATTATGCAAACACACGGAAAATTCTACACACCATCACACATCCACAAACTTGAATACACACACAGAGTCTTGAACTCAAACAGGAGTTGTGCCTAACCCTTAATAATTCACACACGCGCGCACCTCCTTACGCTGGCGCATTCAAAGTATATAATAATAATATGCTCCAAAACACTCATGCACATGCACACATATGATTCAAGTCTTCCTATCTAGTATTCCCTATGCATTGTGAGTGTATGTGCATGTGTGTGAAGATCTGACTGAGGCATTATTGCCTGTGCGAGGCCTTTCATGTTCTCATTGAATTAACTCAAAAAAGACTGCAAGCTCTTCATTTCAACGAGAGAACATTAACATGAACTAAAGAAATCGAAAACAATAAAGTATTTTTCCCATTGAGTATTCTGCTGTTTTTTCACCACCTGTGTCACCCCTCACTGTGTGTCTCCTGACCTTATTGAGTATTTTAAGGGATTGATTTTAGTTCAATAATTGTATCCAATTTACAGACTTCCAAATCTGTTGTCCATAAATGGCAGAGCCATCCAAGGAGGATGAGAAAAATTGAGGTAATATTAAGCGATTCCATGTAAATCTTTGGTTTTGAGAAGCTTAGTGTAACTTTTAACATGGTCATTTTAGGCATATACCATGAACTAGCAATGTACATTTTTCACTATAAGTTGAATTTTAATGTAATGTAAGAGTGCAAACTCGAAAGGCATTTTTTCCCAATACGTTCATGGTGGTGAGATGTTGAGAGACAACCAGATAACTTAAATCAAATCTTTTCTTTCTTGGGCGTGAAATTGTATCGTGTATATGTCAAAGTAAAAGTGTTTTGTCATTTGTACAGAAAGGGGCTGCCACGTCAAAGAATTTCAATATGTATTCTGTACATTGAAATTATTTTCGACGTGGCAGGCAAAAAATACGTAGGGGGCATTATATGTTGAAAAGATATTAATTTAAAAGATACATAAATAGTAGGCCTATATATAATATAAAATAGAATAAAGCAAAAAAAAGAATCACAAAAACACCATAGTCAGTTTCAAAGAAAACAACTAAACAATTGTCCAAAGCAGTTATGCACTACATTGAGGAAAATTAATATTGAATATTGAATATGGAAGTGGAATGTGCCTAAAGTGGATGGGCTGATGAATATATTCCTACATTTATGTTCCTCTCAACTTTATTTATATAGCACCTTTCATCGCAACATGCAGAGCAAGGTCCTTAAAACAGCAAAATTAAAACGGACAGAATGACATTAAAACCTTTAAAATGTTAAAAAATCTCAAGAGAACAGACACAGAACTAAACACATGATACGGTCTGTACGGACCACTGTTTTCTATGCGCCTCATTACGGAGGCGGATTTGAAATTCAGATTAAATTCAGATATCTTTGTCGATCAGTATGGAAAATGTTCCTCAGATATGGCTCATTTAAGAAAAGATTACAAACGCCGTTCAACAACTCAAAGCCCAGTGTAACACTGGAAGAAGTGCCGCGTGTGTGAGGTGAGCACTATGATATCAGTCCTGATCTGGGGTGATACTGACGGCAGGGAAAAGGAAGGAGTTTAGAGGAAGTTATTTTCATTCTGGTGGCCTTAGTGACAGCGACCTGATGGTAGAGGAGTAGATACTGTAATAATATCTATAGTTTTCCATACGAGCGACCTGGGTGAGGTGGAGTTTAGTAGTGGTTAACGACTCTGAGGGGTGCTGAGTATTTCATGACCTTGAATGATGATGTGGGGAGGGTGTGATCTGCTGTTACCTGAGGGAGGGAGGGAGGGAGGGGCCTGATGGGATGTGGGGCCCCCAGCCCCTCCTCTCACCTGCTCTCTGGGTCCCCTGGGGGGGCCACGGCCATGGTGGAAATCCACCGGACTTTCCAGGGGCCCGGGAAGTGGTAACCGCCGGTCACGCCCGCTTGGAAACACAGGTGGGTCCAATTATCTTTGTGGGTGTTTTTTGTGTGTTTTTGTCTGTATGTCTGTGTTTGTGTGTGTGTTTGTGTGTGTATGTGCGTGCACAAGCGTGTGCTTGTTTGAACGTGTGTCCGTGTTTGTGGTTGAGTTTGTGTGTGTGTGTGTGTGTGTGAGAGTGCATGCATGTGTGTGCGTTTGTGTGTAAGTGTGTGTGTGTGGGTGTGTGCATGCACATGTGTGTATTTCTGTGTACGTGTTCGAGATGTTTGTGGTTGTGTGAGTGTATGCGCGTGTGTGTGTGACGGGTGGAGGGTCAATGTAAGGTGGTTATTTGATTTATCATATTTTATCTTATCTTTTACACTGTTTTCTTATCTATGGCAGTAAATGAAGAATGAAAATAATGTGTGTGCGTGCGTGTTTGTGTGTTTGTGTGTGCGTGGAGTTACACTGTATACAGGTGTTTATTTAACTTTTGCACAAATATTTATTTGCAAATATAGTTAAATTCATTCATAATTTAATCCTTTAACCCTTTAACTTTATAATTGTATCCTACTAAATATGTCAATGTGTATTGTGCAGTGAAAACCAATTTGAACTAATATAACGTTCTCCTAATCCCTCACGAAAAAAGGAAATGAGAAAGAAATTATGCCGATATATTGATTTATTACACATAAGAGTGGAAGTGCGATACACAAATAGAGACCCAAGATTTTATCATTGTATCATACTTTTTATTACTTGCGCTACTTACAGTACCTCTATCTTGTGTTTATATTCATTGCATTTCCTTGTACAGAGACAGAGAATGAGGGGAGGAGGGGGGAGGAGGGAGGGTGGGAGGAGGAGGAGGAGGGAGGAGGGAGGGAGGGAGGGAGGGAGAGGGAGGAGGGAGGGTGGGAGGGAGGGTGGGAGGAGGAGTTGAGCGACAGATCAGGAGAAGTGAAAGTGAAATCAAATCATGGTGTATTTAAGAGGAACTCTTATCTCAGGGAGACAGACACCGGGACCAGCAGAAGAGGGACCACACAGCGAAACCCTGGTAAGAACCATACTGTTTCAGTGTCTTAACTATTCATGAATGGTTATGTTTATGTTCTTTGTACTGCTGCTTGAGATTGTCGTCTGCTGTGTGTGTTGGTGATTTCTTTCCTGGTTTAACTCTTGGTTTCTGTTTTCTTCTCTCTCTCTCTCTCTCTCTCTCTCTCTCTCTCTCTCTCTCTCTCTCTCTCTCTCTCTCTCTCTCTCTCTCTCTCTCTCTCTCTCTCTCTCTCTCTCTCCAACCTACACTTCCTCTTTCCCAGCGATTCACTCTGCAATAGTTTAGTTTGAAATATGTGACGTGTGTGTGTGTGTGTGTGTGTGTGTGTGTGTGTGTGTGTGGTTGTTTGAGAGACACATTCTAGTTTCCATTTCAACAAATTGACAGCCTGAATTTAATAAAAAATCTCTTTCTTTATCGGCCTTTCAACTCTTTTTGTCTTTGTCTTTGTCTCTTTACCTCTTACCATCATCTCCTTGCCTGGTTCCATGATATTGTAAACGTACATGCATGCATATATATGTAAGAGTGTACAACATGGTTTCTGATCTGGTGTGAACGAGCTTCTGAATCCAGGTCTTGGTGACTGTTTTGGTTCCTCAAAAGCAGTTGGCCTCCTCTACAATCCAACCTCTACTTCTCTTCTCTCTCTCTCTCTCTCTCTCTCGCTCCACCCCTCCCTCTCTCTATCATACTTATTGCTTTAAAGTATTCAAACATGTCTTTCCGCCATTTGTTTCCCCTTCGTCTGACTCGTGTGGCGTGTGATGCCCTCGCAGGGATAGATCAATCAAAAACCGGTTTTTCAGGATCAATGAATGCACACACGCCTATTCTTGGACACGAAGCGTCTTCGATTCGATGTGCCAGGATCTGTGATAAACATACCGATGGAAGGCAGGCATTCTGACGCGTCGGACCATATCGCTTATGGCTGGATGTCACTACAATACAACAGGGTCACTACGACCATGTGATCGGCCCCTTAATAAAGAGGGATATTTATGTTATATGAGGGCAAAGGGTTAGGGTGATACCCGGATGATATCAGAGAAGAAAAGGTGCCTGATACTATTGTTTTATGAGAAGACACCCCCATGACTCAGTCAGATCGACCTATGGTACAAGATGTACGTAATGGGTTGTTTTTACTACCTGTTGATCCTGGTTTCGGGCCGGTTTGATTCAGACTTTGTACCCATGCTAAGGTGGTTGCACATCGGGTTCCAGGTTGGTAGAAATCAAACACACTTGTCGACTTTTATGACCTATAAACGTTGTTATAATGATTGATAGTCATGTTTAATCATACACAAAAAACGATGTAAATTTTCGGGAAACTCTTCCTCTCATCTGGGCGCTTTCAGCCTTCTCTGTCAACGCTCGGTTTCGTCCTTCTCCGCCCCCTCGCCCCCCTCCTGCCAACCCAACTCCGTTGTGATTGGTTACCTTCCTTGAAGTGTGCGCGGCCAGATTTGACCAGGCATATGGGGGCGCGGCAGGAGTGCCTCTATGTAGATGATTTCCCGGAAATGTGAACAAGTGAATCGCAAACGTTGTCCCGAGTGTTTAGCGCTCTGCACAGCCACCCCAGACTGTCAGCAGGGAATACGTTGAAATGCGTGTACGTCATTATTTGACACTTTAGTATGGTTAAACATGACTATCAATCATTATAACAACGTTTATAGGTCATAAAAGTCGAAAAAGCATATTAGGTCCCCTTTAAAAGAGCTGAATCGATTTAACACAGCAGAGGCCTTCTACTCCTTTGATTCAAATTCTAGGACAGGTCCTTCAGAATTGTTGCATTCAGTCAGCAAGAAAGCATTGATAACAGGTCCTATTCTCCTGATCTTCTATTTCTGACGATATCTGGTCGTACATTTTGCCAGATCAGGTTTTTATTTTCAACGAACATTTTCTACTCAATGTCAATCATCTTCCCTTTTCTGTCTTCCTTCAGCACAGAGTTTGTGAAGCGGTTCTCTGGATTTGTCCTATCTTGAGGATGAAGGTGGAGGCTGTTGGGTAGGTGGTGTTGTCGGGCTGGGTGGGGGATGATGGAGGTTGGAGGTTGGAGGCTGGCGTGTAGTGAGTGGTGCGGTAACGGAACCCATAATACAGCTGTGGTTGTGCACAGCAGCTGGTTATGGCGTCCGTTTCCCTCCCACTTCACAGAGGGCGCCGTTGCCAGGACGACCATTGCCGGAACAACCGCTGTCTCCTCCTCACAGAACAGAACCCCTCAAAGACGACCGACCATTTATACATTCCTACATTTTAGGTCAGCTCACTGTATTTAAATGTACATTTGGTAAATATGTTATTCAATTTCATTTAATGTTATAAAAAAATGCATATTATCACTTTATTACTGTTTTAAACTATTATGGCTATTGTGTTCTATAATAGTAACATTTTTTTTTACTATTGTGTCTGACGTGAGATGCTGTAATGCCTTAATTTCCTCTCAGGTATGAATAAAGCACATTTCGTCCGACACACACACTTTATTTTTGTCATTTTATGTGTGTTATTGTTGGGTCGTTTAACGGTGACCTGGGAAGCCTGATCTAATCCTAAATGAGATAGTATTCCATCTAATTTATAGGGCTACAGCAAAGAGCCTCCAATAGCTTTGTTGTTTTGTTTATTTAATGTAAAGCTAAATGTAAATTGCATTGAATTGTTAATGTATTATTCAGATATTCTTATTCATATTTGTAAAACCGACTGAGCTGCTTTTAAGCAAAAGTCTAACGACTTATGTCCAACGACATTTTAAACACAAAACAAATAACTGACGACTGCTTTAATAGACCACATTGGACGACGTTTCTCCGTAATAATGAAGTTATTAGAGTTTCTACTTGCAGAGGTTGCTCTTCAATGACACGTTTTCTCCCGGATTGCGAAACGCACGAGCGGCAACCGGGAATCTCGTGTCAGCTAAGAATGACGTCACTAACCACAACAGAAATATGCTGTGCTGAAATGCAGTGAGGCCTGTTACAAGGTTTGAACATCCACTTCAACAACAATACTAATTTAAATATCACAAAAAAAATGCATAAAGGGCAGGCTTAATGTCTATATATTTCTTTCTCGTTTTTTGAATGTTCCTTTAATTTCTTAGCTGTCTCTTATCAAGTTGTTAATACATTAATACTCTGTATTTTATTTTAAAATATTGCATCACTTTTTACATTATTTGATTATATTGTGAATAAAAATGTGTTGCAAATCAAAAAGTTGTGTCTCTTTAATTAAGCGTGTGTCGTTTTATCCCGGCGACAGAGGGCGCTGTTCAGCTCACATCATCTCGCCAACGAGGAAATAGATCCCCGGGAAACAATATCTACATGTAGGTAGTTCCGCTTGGAAATACAGCATCCAATGCAGTCTTTTGCAGCTGGTAAGGGGGTCGATTGGTGATCAATTGCAGGGGGCAGGAACGCGTGGACTCGCTTATTAGGAACCATAACAGCCATCTACATCCATAACGACTGATACATAGTATAACGAGCAGCCCGCGATTGCACATAATCCCGACGAGCTGACTTGTTCAGTGTTTAATGTGGACGTGATGGAGAAAATCGAGGAGTCGTCGCCTCTCCGGATCACCCCAACCGTGCAGGCGCTGAGCTTTGCTCTGAGGGGGAAGCGTCCCAATACTCCCGGTGCCCACAGCGGTCGGGGTCCGGGCGATGTGGACAAATCTGGGGGTGAACCGGCGGACAAGCTGTGGTTCAAGGAGAGCAGCGCCAAGAACCTGCGGAACCGAGATTTCCTCTCGCCGACCACGATGCTCAACACGCTGTACGCTGACGGACAGGTTGGTGTCATTACTGGTCCGCTGGAATTCAGCATTCAATCTAAGTTATATTCTATGCATGTTTACAGTGCTAAGGGGGGCAAATGTTCGTAAAGGCTGGAATGCAACGATTTATAACGTCTTGACAGCACTGGACGACACCTCTGTTGACATCTAGACACGTGACTATCTCCCTCCCCCCTCTCTCATTTGACGTCTTACAATCTTGGCCAGGACATGCAAATTACGATTTCAAGTTAAGTCTCTAACAGGTTCCCAATGATGCATAAAATGAAGTATCGTTACGGTTATTGAGTCTCCATGGTTGACTTTAGGAGCGTTGACATTGCAACATCACGCCCGGCCGAACAGCGGCCGCCCGCGGCATCAATTATAGACCCCTGGATGACGGCTCCAATATGGGTCAGAATAACACGCACCCCTGCAAGGCAGACAAGTAGAGTAAAGTGGTGTTGGTTGATTAGTATTTCGTCTGTTCTATCTCGAAATGTACATTTGCCGGATAGCCAGCCCTAGATGATTTGAGTTTATGTAGAAGTTGATTGCCTGGTTCTGTGTAGGCCTATCTGTAGGTTTGACCTATTAAATTCAACCACAATGTTTTCTCAAGCGAACATAGCTATATGTGCCTGGCGTTTAGCCTGGGTCTGCCCCCACCTCTTAAAACACATTTGTATGCACTACCGTTTACTTTAAAGCCCATTTCTAAAGGATAATTTTGGCCAATGAGAAAAGTGGCCTTATGACCTGTAATTATTTTTGACCCGCAATCAAATCCACTGTTAAAAGCGGCTCAAACTTTGCAGCCTTATGCAATGCTCATGACCTGCAGTGTAATGAAGAGAGTATTTCCCCCACACCATCATGGCTGATGGATGGCTATGCCAGCTGAACAACTGATGAATGTGTTTTAATACTTTCAGTCTGTACAATGTTAGAACCAAAACACATCCATCATTCATGTATTCTTTAGTCAACACTTATGGTCACCGCTTTCTTTTTATTTATTTTATTTTGGAATATTTATTTTTGCGTTTTTATGCTTTATTATAGAGTGAGCTAGAGAGGAAGGAATGGGAGATAGAGGGGAGGACATGCTGCAAATGACCCCGGGCGGGACTGGAACCCGGGTCGCTGCGTTCAGGGCTGAGCCCATATGGTACGAGCTGTACCCAGTGAGCCAACGGGCGCCCCCACCGCTTTCTTGTTTTGAACAACGGTTGGCGTTGGTAATACAAGGTCATGGCATGTAGGTTTCAGTGCACCAGTAACTCACACTGACACATTCCCCCTTCGTCCGACCCCACCCCCACCTCCACCTCCACCTGTAGCACCCTACTCAGAGAGGATGAGGGGGACCTCATTGAAACACGCACCTAATATGTCTGCTCCCTCTTGGTCGCTCCTCCCCCAGGTACCCCCCACGGTGATGTCCCGGGTGCTCTCGCTGCGCGGGGGCGGGGTCCTGCCCCTGGCGGGGGCCGAGGTCATGGGGGAGGGGCTGCGGCTGAGGGTGGACCGCGCGGCGTCCTTCGGGGCCGTCCTGGCGGGCGGGGCCAGCGAGTACATGAAGCCCTCGGTGCAGAGGCAGGGCCGTGTAGTCATCAACTGCCCCGCGCTGCACCCGCGGCCCAGCGGCCCCTCCCCCGCCACGCTGACGCTGGGCCAGCTGAGGACCGTGCTGGTGGCCGACCACACGGGGGCGCTGCTGAGAAGACAAGGGTGAGCTGATCCACATGGGGTAGAACTGGCGCTCATGATGAGGATTATAATGCTAACGGGAAGAGGCAAGGGGATAAGGCAGCAAGGGGACACGCTATCAAGGTGAAAAGGCAGAAAGGAACCAGGGCCGCCAGTTATTAAGGTGCCAAGGCAGCAAGGCGACAGGGTAGCTAGGCATCAAGGGGACCAGGCAGAAGGATGACAAGGTATCGAGGGGACAAGATGGCAAGTTTACCGGGCAGCAAGGTGACAAAAAAGAAAGGTGACAGCAATTTGACAAGGGGACAAGGTGTCAAGGGGACAAGGTATCAAGGGGACGAGGCAGCAAGGGGACGGGGCAGCTCGGGCACAAGGCAGCACGGTGACTAGGTGACTAGTTGACAAGGGCTCATCCGAGGTCACAAGCCTCCGGTCTCTGGTTCCTCCCGGGCTCCAGGCTCACCGTGTCCTACTGCCCCGTGCTCCCCGAGGGGAGTGGCGTGACGGCCTTCCTCCACACGCTGGGCGTGGACTGGCCCACGGTGCCGGCCAGCTGGAGCGGGGCGCAGCGGGAGGAGAAGGTGCAGGAGGCGCTGGCGGGCTCCCCCTACCGGGAGGAGGACGTGCCGGGCCAGAGGAGAGGCGGTGGGGGGAGCCGGGGGGAGGAGGAGGAGGAGGAGGAGGAGGAGGAGCAGCAGGGAGGAAGAGAGAAGGACGGAGCGCTGAGGGTCAACCTGAAGAGGGTGTTCCAGGAGGAGGGGCTGGCGGGCTACGACCCCAGCCTCGGCACCTGCACAGGTGAGCAGAGAGGCCATCGTTCATCCGCCTGTTCGTTCGTTTGCTGCTCATTCTTGAGGTCACTCGATTATGCAGTCATTCATTCAATTATTAATTCACTCAATTATGCAGTCATGTCATTCAAATTATTAATTCAATCATTGATTCAATTGTTAATGCACTCATTGATTCAATTATTAATTTACTCATTCATTCAAGTATTGTTTATTAATGATTGAAATCCACCACACCATTGACTGTACGGTCATGCATGGTAGACACTAAAGAATAATTAGCCAGATTTTGTGCCCGATTTCCCCCCTCCGATTCTGGTCGGCAAAGCCCAGATTTGTTGATGGTTCTACAGATTTTTTTGTTGAAAAAAAAAGAAAAGAGGACTATAAAAAGAGAGGACCTTGTGTTTTTTCTCCTGACCTTGCACACCATGTTTTTTTTAACATTAAAGGCACAATTTTGATTGTTACAGATTGGCAAGAATTCAGGTTTTGAAAATCAGGATTTTGGTTGTTCTGAATGAAAATTTTGTGGTGTGCTCTGCTGGCTAACATTTTCCTTCAACAATCACAATGACCAACACAGTTCAATGTATCTTGAACCATCGTTGAGTGTGTTCTCCCACGTTTTCTAAATTAGAAAAATGCTCTTGGCGAGAGCAGAGGACGTGACGAGGATAATAAATAAGTTTCCACCCTTGTGTGTGTTTACAGTACAACGAGACAGTGTGTCCCACTTGGCACAGCTGGAGCATGCTGCAGCAGACTGCAAGGTAACGCGCACACTCACACATTATGTTTTTGGCCTGGTTTCTTGGAAAAGGATTCTTAATCTTGGACCAAGATTTTGGCATAAGTTTACAGCTAACTGCAACAATTGCTCAGTGCAGGAACGCTTCATGTTTTGGCTTTTTTTTGTCTAAAAAGGAAACCATGGCAACAGTGCTGCATGTGATGTCCTGTCAGGACGAGTTCCGTCAGCAGCAGATAGCCATGTTGTGGAGAGCTTCAGGCGCCACACACACACAGGTAACGCGCACGCACACAAGTAACGCAAAAGGTAAAGCGCACACCCAGAATTAAACAGTTTCCAGCTTTCGCAACTTTTCTGATGTTGTTGTTGTTGTGTTTCCTCAGAGACATGTGGTGTGTGGGCCTGTGAAGACACCTGGCACAAACCTTACCGCTGAACAGTACCTCCAGTAAGACTTCTCTATTTATTCACTGTACTGTACCATTCAAAACGGTGCTAAACTTTACTTTAGTCTACTGTACTCTAGCATATGAAACTCTATTCAAGTTTACTATACTCTACTAAAGTCTACTATACACAGGAAGACCGGGTGGGGGTGGAAATAGAGCCAAGAGTGATGAACGTGGGTCGTTTCAGAGAAAGAGAAGGTTGTTTATTAGAACGGCCGCGACAGGAAGTTTTGTTTGTTGATGCGACGCCACTGGCTTCCTGTTTCCTGCAGGCTGAGGAGAGGGCAGATGAAGGACGCCTCAGAGATGAAGTATGGAGACCAGGTGGAAGGTGTGTGTGTGTGTGTGTGTGTGTGTGTGTGTGTGTGTGTGTGTGTGTGTGTGTGTGTGTGTGTGTGTGTGTGTGTGTGTGTGTGTGTGTGTGTGTGTGTGTGTCCTACCATCATCCAACAGGGAAACCCAACCTTGTACATGTGGGGATACTATGTGGATTACACATTAGGTTTTCCCCACCCAGCTACCGTTTAAAACCAAGATGGCCTGCTGGGTGAATGATATTATTTGCTTTTAAGAAGGAGACTATCTACTATTAAATCATTAAGCATTTGAGCGAGAGCGACTTACAGTGATTAGGGCTTCAGATGCTTGTAGTTAGACATTCCTGACACCTTTCACATGGTACAGGCTATAGATTAACTAGTGATCACTTAAATTCATCAATGTCATAATTGAATTGGTTATAGGATTATGACAGGGGTGCCCAACCTTCTTTGGTCCAAGATCTACTTTTAAAGTTGATAGTGTATCGAGATCTACCAAGCCATATAGAAAGGCGTAGCGTAGCCACAATTTATTGTGCACCTATATAGAACACTGTTTACTGACACAAAGATAAAGTTTTAACAATGATACATTTAGTGAAGCAAGTAGCAAGTAGAAGGACTGGCCTGTAACAACACAACAGGCAGAAAAACAACCCAAATAATGCAATGCCTAATTTAAGTTGAAAAAGTGGTGTCTCTACCTTAGTGGGACGCCTGGCACTGAGAGGAGGAAGCTAGTCTCTCATAGTCCGGACAGTAGGAGCTGAGTGCCAGCCCCAAGCTGGCTGCAAGGTGGTCATCAGTCATGGTGGATCTGTATTTGGACATTTGTGAAAAGGCAGACTCACACAAATATGTAGATCCAAAAAGTGCAGTCAAATTCTGTACAGTTTGTCTGAGTTTGGGGTACTTGTCTTTCTGCAGTAGATTCCAGAATTGGACCTTCATATCAGGTGTTGCTCTGGATTGCAGCTCAATGCCATTTTGCAGTGCGAGGATCTCATTCTCAATAGCACAGCTATCCAGGTTGAAGAGTGATGCCACTTTGGACGTTATACAATCCACATCTATATTTTCACCAAATGGAAAACAGAGATACTGACTGACAACAGGTTCAATTGATGCAAAGTCAGTAAAGCGCCTGTCAAATTCTGACAAGATGCTCGGCACTTGACCATCATAACTTGCCATCTCTCGCTCCCTATCGATTCCTTAGTTACAACCTAGCAACCATACCCCGCATGCGCAGATAAAAAGGGGCGTGTGAGATATAGCCTGTATTGTACAAATATAGGCAAAACACTGTCTTTAAGACTCGTATCAGAGAATATCTCCGTCAGTTCGGCCGCGGCGCAATGAATGAATATTAGAGCTGTCAGTTAAACGCGTTATTAACGGCGTTAACGCAAACCAAATTTGACGGCAAATTTTTTATCGCGCGATTGACGCAATTATTTTAATTGTTTTGGCTCAAAACAAAGAAGCAGTAGCCTGACTGCTATGTTCAAATGAGATTTGTTCAAAGCAGTCGTTTAATTGCACTATAGGCTCTTTTTTTGTATCGTCCTGTTTTGATCAGTGTATATGCCAATGTTGTTATCAATAAAAAATCATTTGCACAAGGCAAGCCGATGCACTTCACCATGTTGATAAGAGAATTAAAATGAGAAGAATTATGGGACAAAAAAATCAAGGGATATTTAGCATAGAAAAATAATTTGCGATTAATTCGAGTTAACTATGACATTAATGCGATTAATCACGATTAAATATTTTAATCGCTTGACAGCTCTAATGAATATAGATCGTAAAAAAACATTTATTTTGATAAATGTGCCCGAAGTTACTACTTTACAACCTCGTTGATGACCAACAATTAGAAGGACATGTGGCCTACTTTTAATTCAGTCTTGGTGAAATCTTTCCTGCTGTCGGCTCCCAGACCGTAGTCGAGGAGCACAGGAGAGACGTTCCCTCCAGGGCCGATGTTCTCTCGGGGGGGGGGAAACACCCTTCACTTTGACCGGCAGTGGATCTGCTTATAGGTCGGAATGAAGCGGCCACCGATTATTGACAGGCTGGGCACTGTATTCGTAGTTCCACTGACTTAACAGAACACGTTTGCACACAACAGGACTCGTTCATTCACTAAACTGACATGCGAAACCGCTCGCTCTCCTTGCTCGTCGACTCACTCACTGAAGGACTCCAACTCAGCCCGCAATCGACTGGTAGACTGCGATGGACTGGTTGGGCACCCCTGGATTATGGTGTTATGTATATTTGTATATTTATACATATATATTTGTATATTTGTGTACATGGGTGAGCAACCATTTTGTTAGCAGTGGCTTCCTGGCTGAAGATTTAGCTACACATGCCACTAATTCATGTGACATGTGAAATGGCATTCCTCACCACAGGTCGGACATGGGATGACATCATCAGGGTCATGACGTCTGCCACCATCCGATTCGAGCTGCTGTCAACTGTGCACACCAGTCCTGTGAGTAAAGTGTGTGTGTGTTTGTGTGTGTGTCTGTATCCCTGTCTTTCCTCTGTGTTCCACCAACAGCATGGGAGCTCTGCTATGATTGACGGCTCTTCTCCACAGGTCACATTGGATCTGCAGAGGGAAGGGGGCGTGTCCACCAAGGGGCCGAGGGGCGGGGTCTTTGTGATGTATAACTGTGCCAGACTTCACACGCTGTTTGACAGCTACGAGAGGGGGGTGGAGAAAGGTGAGAAGTGTTTCACATGCAGACACAAGCTACTGGGTTCAATCCCTATTTCAATCAATATTTACACCCTACTTGTAGGCTTCCTTTTGCAAAATGCCTAACCTCTACGTGCTCCTTAATGAGCTGTCTCTGAATGCTCACTAAATCCCTTTTGGATGAGAGCGTCGGCCAAATGATAGTAAACATTATTCTCCTGCTTTCCTGTGCTTTGCTCTGTGGCCTCTAGGGGGCGGTGTGGACATGAGGTAATTGATGGGTTTCTGATATCTTTTCTTTTCTTTTCTGCAGGACTGTATCCAGAGATACCAGAAGCTTCACAGCTTGATTTCTCTGCTCTTAAAGAAGAGGTACTCCAACGCTTGGCTTCTTTGCCGAAAAATCTCTGGTTGTGTTGTATTCTCCGGAATAGTCACCATTATTTGTTTTGTTTATCTGTTGTCCTCTGCCCATTTTCTTTGTGTTTGATTGATAGGGTGAGTGGATTCTCCTCTTCAATTACCTCATCCCGTTCTCTGAGCTCCTGGACCAATCGGGACAGTCTTTGGACTGTGAGGGGGGAGGGGCCAGAGTTAACATTAAGACTGAACAGGTCAGTGGAAGATGGACATTACATCACATTATACCCAAAGTTAATCCATATCTTTTGTTGTGGGGAAGAAAAAATGTAAAGTTCCGCTCGCTTTTAATTTTAACCTTGTCAGATTAAAATGATAGGATTTATTTGTTTAAAGATAAGAGATTGCGCAAGCAAGTTGAGGATATTGATGAGGGTTATTGATTTGAACTATTGATGACCTCTGTGTCCATTAGGTGTGCAAGTTCCTGGTGGCCCTCAGTAAAGACTTCAGCTCGTACTACAACAGAGTCCACGTACTTGGGGTGAGTCCTGTCCCTGCATACAGCCACTCCGAAAGATATAACGTCATTGTTAACTGTTCATGTTACCGAACTGTTTTGAACCCTTATCTATTCCATATAATGCAAATGCATTCATGGTTCACTCCTTGATGCATCATTTTTGTCTGTTCCTTGAATTCATTCGTATGTAATAATAATTGTACACTACAGAGTAAGGATTGATTAAGGGACATTTGAAAACCTTTGGTGTCTTTGGGTGTTTTGTCCCGCTGCGGAGGGCGAGCTGTCCTTCGGCAGACATTTTGTCAGACTGTTGTCGCAGAAAATAAGCGAACAGCAACTTGACTGTTTTCACCATTTCATAATTGTTAACCCAACTTGTGGCTCACCCGGAGTGTTTAATATCTGTTTCTGTGATTCTCCTCTCCCGTCAGGAGCCCCTGCCTCACCTCTTCAACCAGATGCTGTGTCGTCTGCGGATGTTGCGGGCGCTGACTGATCTCTACCACAGTGCACTGGGGACCCTGCACCTCCCCCCCATTAGGCAGCTATAGCCGACCCCATCCAGCCCTGAGCAGAGCAGTATCTGGCGACTACTAGTACTACTACTACTTCCACTACGACACTCTTCTCGTCTGTAAGTGAACAATTTATCTTTTAGGTTAGTCTTTGACACCCCATCCCGACCAGTCGCTTCACCAAGAAGATGAATCGATATGATTTCCTTTTGCCCTCAAGCTATACCCACCTAGATGACACACTGCCGCCTAATAAAGCACTCGTAAAACGTTGGCTCCCAAAGTACGAAGCGGTTTATTTGGCCTTTCTTAGCCCCCCGGCTGCCTTTAAGATATTACTTCTGCCACTTATTGCCAAATATTAAAGAGTTTTAACAAATATTGAGGCCAAGTTTTGCCGTTTTTAAAGACCAATATGTGTCTCGATTTTATTATGCTACCCCTTAATTACCCCTCACCCATTCATTAAACCTCTTCACCCTCTATGCACAATTTCTTGTTTCCACCTGACTATTTCCATAGCAGGCTAGCATGCTAAAGCAGACCTAGTCAGCAGTCAATACTTCCCACCCACAGCTTAGCTTCTCTTAGCTCCCTAGCTCCTCCTTGCTATCGTTAGCTTGCCTAGCGTAAACCTGGTTTTGTCTTGAGCTTTGTCAAACTCCAAATTCACCGCTTTTATCACTCCCAATTTAGCATTAACGTATAACCTTTAAGGATAAATAAGAGGATTCTTTAAGTGTTATCTGATACCCACAAACCATTTCCCTCGATTTTCCACACCGTATAGAAGTTGACCTTGTATTTGAGGATGACCTACATATATATTAGAAATATTTATTGTTGGTTTCAAAATAATTGTACAGAATTTTGCTTATTTAAGTCTTAATGCTCTATTCCTTGAGATAATTATATTGACGTACTCTCCTCTTGCTGTGGTCAAACAATTGCCAAATGTTTTTTGCTATCAAGCTTGTTTGTATCATGAATCCAATGGGGTTCTACACACGATTGAAAGGTAGTCACGTTTAAAGACCAGTATTGGGGGAAATGTGCCATATTGGTAGAGAAAAATGCATGAATTTGGCATGAGGAGAATATGAATTATATTAAGCCTTGTCTCCCAAAATGTGATTTTCAGCTGTTGGTTTGGGTTTTGTTAAGTTCTCTAAAAGTGTATTACAGTTTGAACTGATGAAGTGTCCTATTTACCTTTCTTTTTCTTTTTTAAAAACATTCACATTCTATGATTTCTCAGAGAAGATGCCTTTTTGTGGCACAAGTCTTTCTTTGTGTATCCATGTCTGCCAATGTCTGACGTCACTTACGTTGAATGAACCAAATGGTGCTCTCTCTGTGGGAAAAGATGACTTTAGATTGGAGGGTATTTTCAGTGGATGAAAGGAATGTTCTGGTAAAAGCTTGCTAGTGTTATCTCCTATACCCTGTTGTTCCCTACCATGTGCTGGATGCTATTATGAATACAGGGTAGAGAATGAAGTGGTCATTCTCATTCGCTGCTCATGTTGTACTGCATGCATCTTATATATATGTTAGGTTGAACACCCCGCATGCATCACAGAACAGTCCTCCACACACACACACACACACACACACACACACACACACACACACACACACACACACACACACACACACACACACACACACACACACACACACACACACACACACACAGAGAGAGAGACACAGAGAGACACACAGACAGAGACACACACACACACACACACAGAGAGACACACAGAGAGAGAGACAGAGACACACACACAGACAGACTCTTCAGGATACTGCTGTTTAGCTCACTGGTTTTTCCAAAACGGCAAAGTGTCCATTCAAATAACCAGGATGTCTGCCAACTTAAAAGCTATGTGAACATTTTGTAGTACAGAATTATATTGTTGTTGCCTATCTTAAGAAGAATAACCCTCATGAATATCTGAGCCTTGAGTTGATGAAGTTGACTATATATTGTTGTAGTATTTATACAAGGAGCAGCACCGTTACATTGAATAATGGCACCTGCAACAATCAATGAAATCATTCAACACTTGACGGTATCTCCCTAACGTGTAAACTAAGGACCAGTAAACACATTTCCACATCTATGTTGGTGAGTTTGTTTTCATTGTTCCCTAATGTTGTTCATGACGGGTAACCTTGCTACCATGTAGCTTTCATCCTGAATCCAAAGTGTATATCTATGACGTTGTCACCCGTTTTCAGATTTCAACCTGGAGGAATTCAAAATAAGAAGAAAAACAGACGACCCTTTCAGTGATCCCTTCTCTCTCCACTTGTTCCCAGAAGGATGTTTCATTCTTTAAAGTCACAATGTGTGAGATTGAGCCACTCCCAGTTCAGATAAAAAGGGAAAAAAGTACAATTTCATTGAACTGTGAGCCCCCCCCTCCTTTCTAGTTTCTGAATCTTTTCATGACTTTGAAAATGCAGAGGATCACTCGGTATCCAGGCAGCATAGTTTCCAAGCAGTTATAACTTTTAAACTAAATATTTGGGTCCCTATTCAGTATTTTTTCTTTATCTTCTGCAGAGATCTGTGTAACGCCTAGATCATGCCTTCTTCCTTGCCACAGCGGTAAGCAGGCCTATCTCCACACACGGACTGCACCGTCGGACAGACATGAACTCTGACCCTCTGATGCGCTATAGATAGATTTTATCTTGTACTCTGTCCCCCCCCCCCCGAAGCCATGAATGCACACGTTGGGTTCTCTCCCCGATTTCTGGTTGGATGGTAATGTAGCATCAGTGCAGCATTACCTTCCAGTACAATGAGCTAGTGGTTGGCTATGATACAGTACGTCATGTTTTTGTGTGAGGACAATTCAAAGGTTCGGAAATCAAAAGTCCAACCGTATATTCACAATGCTTTTCATGTACTCCCTAAAACTTGTCATGCTAAACAAGCCGCTGTAGTACCAGTAGCGTCACCATCAAACCAACGGAATGCTGCTCTCTCTTTGGAGTCTGCTGGGGGTACTTGGGTCGTCCAGGTGTGCTGTTACCCAGAATGCCTCAGCTTCCGCAGCAGCCTACAGATCAGGTGAACAGCTGTAACGTCAAGCACTGCATCTTTCTTGTACAGCCACAGTTGACTTCATTAAGAGTTGAATAGACTATCTCTCAGGAATTAATTCAGTTCATTATTGATGTTCAGTGATGTCACTGATGTGCATATGGTGCATCATAATATAACCAGTCATATACATTTAATGTAATGTTTTGGTTACACATCTATAAGATTATAATTAAGCCCTAAGGCAATGTGAACCAACCCAACATGTAATGGCACAAAATATACTGACAAAACATAAGCAGGAATGCATATACCAACACTATTAAAATAAATTCCTTTAGACATAGTCATCTTTGTGTGTGTGTGTGTGTGTGTGTGTGTGTGTGTGTGTGTGTGTGTGTGTGTGTGTGTGTGTGTGTGTGTGTGTGTGTGTGTGTGTGTGTGTGTGTGTGTGTGTGTGTGTGCGCGCTCTCTGTCCATCCGAAAGGTGAACAAGGGGTCACGGTTAGATTCTCTCATTTGAGGAGTCATCTGGAGCTGCTCACGCTGTTGGACAGGGCCCACAGCTGGGGGTGTGAGTGGGTTTAATCTCCATTGATGTTGCTTTTTATTTGATGTGATGATCATCAAACTGCACTGCTGAAAATATATTCATCGTGCCAATTATTCTTCATATGTGGAAAAAAAAAGTGACTGTGTGCATGTGACTGTTCGTGTGCCTGTGCGTGTGTCCGCGCCTGCGTGTGATTACATACACGCATCCAATGTGTTGTGTACCTTTTTTATTAAAAGTAGGACACACGGGTGCCTGGGCATGTGTCCAGTTATAAAATTAGGCCACTGTGTGTGTGTGTGTGTGTGTGTGTGTGTGTGTGTGTTTCTATCTGTGTATAAAAAACACACGCACCTACATCTGGCGCAGTTGTGGTAACTATGTACATTTTTCACTGCGCGTGTGTCCTTTGGATCTGAGAAATCCCAGAGTCTCTCTGCTCGCGAGGGCCACACTAATCAAATGGACAGTCTGGCCTACCAACGAGGTCAGCCCGCCGTGGTGACGTCTGAGTGCAGTACACCAAGTTCACCACACGGGGGTGGTCTTTCGACGTGAATTTCATTTTCAACAAATTATGGTTCAGCCCAACCTGTTTCTCACGCTGAAAGACACAAACGGGAGGTAATTTACTTTTTGGAGTATTCTCTATCAATGGGATTAATTTTGATGAAAATAAATCGTATCCATTTTAATATTGAATCAAATGCTTTGTTTTAAAGTAATTCAATCAAATAGTTTTTATACATAATACAATATCCTATAATCACGATGTTGTGGATGCGTGTGTCTTTGTCTTAACGATGATAAACATACTGATCGTGTATTTGTAAAAAACAAACTAATCTAAAACACATATATTTTATCTCACTTGACACAGATCAGTCTTCTAAGGACAACGTTTTTTTTCTCTCTCTTTACTATTCAGTCTTTTTTTTTTTGCTGTCTGGTGCCTTTGGGTCTTCTCTATTCACATGCCCAGCCAATCAGAACGTCCCATCTCCCAGATCCATGTTCAGATGTCAATCAACCCCCTCTTCAGGCACCGGGCTCGGGCTGCAAGGAGACAATAGAGGCCGAGAGAGGGAGAGAGAGGGAGAGGCAGACATGAAAGTGGGTAAAACACACACACACACACACACACACACACACACACACACACACACACACACACACACACACACACACACACACACACACACACACACACACACACACACAGAGAGTGAGAGCGAGATGGATGTAAGAGAGGTGAGGAGGAGAGGGAAGGGGGGAGTACAGAGTAATCGCTGAGAGCAAATATAGAGCATTGAAGAGGATGAATGAATCGGGTCAGGGACGCCCCTGAGTAGTGGGAGGGAGAGAGAGTGGGGGGAGAGAAGGGGAGGGAGAGACGAAATTATGGCCAGGGACCTATAGAGGGCAAGGCAGATCGAGTGAGAGAGAGAGGGCAGACTGGGGGAGAGTTGGGGTGGATGGGGGGGGGGAAACAAATGAGAAATAGAGCAAACAGAAAGAGAGAGCAGCATGAGCTCACCACACAGACAGGAGAACGGCAAGAGAGATAGAAATAGTGATGTGTGACTAATGGGAATACAGGAGAAGGAAGAAAGAAAGCCAAAGGGTTAGAGAAAGGGGCATTTTTTTCTTCAGGTGTTAGTTGTCACAGACCATAAGGAGAGGGGTGACGGATGGATGGCAGATGGATGACGGATGACTGAAGGATGGATGGTGGATGACGTGTGCGTACTGCTTGAGATAATGGTGCTCGACTTCTAGAGAGATGGGGACAGTGAAAATGCACTTCAGTGTGTTGTCGAACTGAGCACACACACACACACACACACACACACACACACACACCACCCCTACACCTCGCTCTCCCCCTATCTTGATGGCTCCCTCCATCCATATAAAGTTGGTTCATAGACCCTTTGCCATTCCTCCAATAAAGCGATCCACCCTGCGGTATCTGCCTCTCCATCTTATCTTCTGCCAGCAGTGTGTAGAGCCGGGCCGAGCCGGTCCACTGCAGGGCCGTACGTTCCCAGTTAGCACCGTTGTATCGTACGAGTATGTTATCACTCTTGCAGTATAGTAACAGAACGATGGTGACCCACTCACAACCACTTCTACTGCGCTGGTTAACGAGAAGACAACCGGAGTGCTCCCACCGTTGCGCTGTTTCTCAGTGGGAATGATGTTGTTCCACACTGGGAGGGGGGTGTGTGTGTGTGTGTGTGTGTGTGTGTGTGTGTGTGCGCGCGCGCATCGCCATGTGAACATGTGCGTCTACCTCTATGAGGGAGTGAGATCAAAAAGATGAAAGAGAAACGAATACCTCAATATGGCGGGCCTTGAAACATTTAGACCCGTATTTATCTCCACAGCGGGGCGCACTGAGAGGGCCCCCTGCTGGGGGCCCTCTCCTCCCAACACCTCCCAACCCCTCCTCCCACCACCCCAGCAAACAACATCTGCCTGTCTGGAAAGACATTTCAAACTGACGTGTGTGTGTGTGTGTGTGTGTGTGCGTGTGCGTGAGACAGTGTAGACAGTGTAGACATGGGGAATGAAATGGAATACATTACGATTCTCGGCACAGGCTAATTGTCGAGAACCCGGTACGTTTTCTGAGGCTAAGGATCGAGGTGTAGGGATAACTATGTGTGTGTGTGTGTGTGTGTGTGGTGATCTATGAGTATATGAATATGTATGATACATGTCATAAATACTGTGAGAAAGCTCCAACCCTCTCATTTTGGTCTCACTTTAAAGTCCAAATGTGTACGATTGAGCTCCTCCCAGGTAGTAGGCGGACATTTTAATATTCCTAAAACACAACAGCCGCGTTCCGTCCACTCTAATTGGCTGGTCAACTGTGTGACACTAACTAGCGTAGCTCGGCTGGCTGGGTGGCTGAGCGGGAGGGGTTTGGGGAGTGGCGATCGGAAGACACTTGTAAACAAAATGCAACATTATTTATGTTATGGGATGGGATTTCATCTATAGCATTATTTTAATCACTATCAATCAGACATTTTTGCAGCCATTTCCTGGTTATTTTAAGCTATAAGCTAGTTGGTTAGCTAGGTACACATTTTAGGGCTTTAAACACTCTTTGCGGTATACTTCACAATAAGAGCGTAGTAGATCTCTGACACTCTCTGAAGGTGGGCTGGAGGAGGGGAGGGCAGTCTGGGAGATCTGCATCATATACATACCCTCCCTCCATCACAGCGAAGGAGACGGACACCTTTTCACAGCCGATTCACCAGCTGTCAGACTCTTATCTGCTCCCTCTCCTTGACCTCTGACCTTCGTCTCTCGGTCTTTCACTCCTTCCTGCTCTTCCACCTGACCTCTTTCTTTGTCTTGTCAACATTTTTCAGTTCTCTCTTTTCTGTCTTTCTATTGTTCCCTCTCTTCTGTCTTACTCTTGTCTTCTTCTGTCTTTCACTCTCTCTTTTCTTTGTATCTCTTGTTCTATCTTTTCCGTCTTTATCTTGTTTTTCTGTCTGTCTTTCTCTGCTTCTTATACCCTCTTCCTCCACGGTCTCCCTTTTCTACTGTCTCTCTGTCTAAATATCTATTTCCCTCTTCCTGCCCTCAACTCTCTTTTCTGTAACTCCACCTCTCTCATTCAACCATAAGGTCCCTGCTCCCTCTCTATCTCCCAGTCCCTCTCTCTTTCCATTGCACATGACCTTTTCTTGCCTTTCTGCTCTTTATCCTTTTAATCAGTCTCTCTCTCTATCTCGCCCTCTCCAGCTTTCGCTCTCTCGCTCTCACCAGCTCTCTTTCCCACTGGCTCTTTCTCTCTCTCACTGGCTCTCTCTCCGTCTCTCTGGTTCTCTCTGGCTCCCTCTCTCTGGCTCTCTCTGGCTCTCTCTGGCTGTCTCTCCGACTCTCAGGATCTGAGTGTCAATGTGTGTGTAAAAGTGAGCACACGCAGACAGGGACGCACACACACGCAGACACAATCAAAGACACGGACACACACGCAGACACACACAGACACGGACACACTCAAAGACACGGACACACACGCAGACACACGCAGACACGGACACACTCAAAGACATGGACACACACGCAGACAGAGACACACACACAGACAGAGCCGCAGACACACACACACGGATACAAACGCAGGAAGATACACAAGCAGACACGGACACACTCAAAGACAGGGACACACTCAAAGTCACGGACACACACGCAGAGACACGCGCGCACAAACAAGCACACACCTACGTATTATTCAACTATTCACACATGCAGACTTTCCTCTGTTTCCCGCTCCCTCCCTACTCACAACCACACACGATTATCTCAGGCATTGTACCACACATACATCCTCTGTGTCAATATGTGAAACACGAGCAAAATCCACTTAGAAATGTTTTTTTATACAATGTTACCTGCATTTACTCTCTTGTCCCAGTGTATTCAAACCTGCGTGCGTGCGTGCGTGCACGCATTCTGTGTCTATCTCGCGCTCTCTCTCTCGCTCTATCCAACACACAGACCACCACACACAGGCACAACCACACGCACACACACACACACACACACACACACACACACACACACACACACACACACACACACACAACAGGCACACACACACACACACAACAGGCACACACACTTAATCTGTCATGCATATCGAGACGTGCATCCCTGATCCCGCGGTTTGACGGGGGGAGCAGCAGGGGGCACGGAGGGGGGAATGGGCTGCTGAGGCACCCCTGCTGTGCTACGACTCCTCTCTGTGAGTGTGTGTGTGTGTGTGTGTGTGTGTGTGTGTGAGTGAGTTGGGTATGTGTGTTTTGGGGTGATGTGTCTGTCTATGTGTATGTGATTGTGTGTGTTCGGGGGGGTGGGGGGCGGGTGGTAGAGGGAGGCAGAAAGGCCAAGGTGTGCGTTGGGTATGTGTGGTTTGGGAGGGGTGTGTGTGTGTGTGTGTGTGTCCCTCTGTCTCTTCTTGTGTGTGTGTGTGTGTGTGTGTGTGTCCCTCTGTCTCTTCGTGCGTGTGTGTGTGTGTGTGTGTGTGTGTGTGTGTGTGTGTGTGTGTGTGTGTGTGTGTGTGTGTGTGTGTGTGTGTGTGTGTGTGTGTGTGTGTGTGTGTGTGTGTGCTAGAGGTGGAAAATATTGTTCTTACAGACTCAGACTTTTGTATCTAATCTTTCACGCTTTCTCTCTCGCTCACACCCGGCACATCATTATTCTGCTTCGTCTATCGCTCTATCTCTCTTGGACTCTCTTAAACCCTCTCACACACGCACACACCCCATTAAGTGGCCTATGCCCTTCTCTTCCCTATTCGCCCTGAAACCCCTCGATCTCACTCCGTCTAATAAGTTACCTGAAATTAATTCTCTGGCCAGGTTGTGGGCAGAGCCCGACTATATCACGCTTCATGTTAAGCATTTTATCCAAAGTAATAGCAGTGATTTTGATACATATTGCCCATAACAGTCATTTAGGAGCAGGTGGAGGCCAGACCACCTTGCCTTGAGGCTTCCTTCAGGTATCCCCGATGCAGACGTTGAGAATTGAAGCCAGTACCTTAAGGCTGGGAGTGCACACCCTTAACCCAAACCAGCCTAACCCTAACAGCCCAGCAACTAGTAGGAGCTGGTAACTTTACCCTTAAGTTCACCCCGGAGGAGGAAATGAGACACAGCTACTTGTGGCTTCTGCTGCAATGAATCCTTGCAGCAAAATATTTTGGGCATGCACACTTTCACTTACGCAACTGAATGTTAACTTATATGCTTCTAATCAAATTGAAATAGATTTATGTCGATAGCACCGTTACGAAATGGCCAACATCGTACAGCACCCCTCACTCCTAAGCCCTCTTTAGGGGCAAGGAAAATACTACTACTAAAATACTATTCCGAGCATTGCCCCCCCCCCCCCCCCCCCCTATCGGAGTGCTTGAACAACGAATGGCTGTGTGAACGACTGACAAAGAGACTCTACTTCTCAAGCAGCGATACAAAGGAGAGCCCCTCATTCACGGCTCTGCCGGTGCTTAAGGTAATGTCATGGAGGTGACGGCCAATTGGCGGGAATTGACTGTAATGGAGGTGAATTGACTGATCCTCAGAAGACGGCATGCCCAGACGATCTCTCTCTTTCTCTAACACAGATCCCGGGAGTGAGGGAGAGAGAGAGACGGGGTGAGGGTGGGAGGGAGAGATCTTCACTTGGATCCAGCGACATGTGGTAAAAGGTTTAATGACAGGCTAAATGGTACCGATTTTTTCTGCCAATCATCTTGCCAGAATTATTCTGCATCAACATAATCATCTGTCCAGGTTCACCCCCACTTTGACTGAGAACACTTAGGATGATGAGTTAAAAAAAAAACGTTTTTACCTCAAATAAGTGAAGGTGTAGGTCTAATGGAAGCAGAGCGAACACGCCTTGAGAATAGCTAATCAGTTGAGTCCTTTGTTCTGGGTTCATAGATAAGGTATCCTACCCTCAGTCTACTCTATTCTACTTTGTTCAGTTTTTTTATTCTTTATTATTTTATTCAGTTCTTTTGAATTATATTATATATATTATATTAATATTATATGCCGTTTTAAGCTTTTCTATACTGTTGTTTATTATGTTCTAATATACGCTATTCTGTTTGATTCTAAAATCTCATGTCAAATTTTAAACGGTTCTGTGCTGTTTAATACTGTTCTGTTCCATGTTCTGTTATTTTGTATTTTATTATACAGTGTTCAGTTTGATTCTATAATCTCATTCTATTATATACTATTCTATTATTTTCTTGGTGTGTCTGCTGTCTCTCGTCACCCTTTAACACGGAACCCAATCCCACACAACCCATTGAAGAAGTTGGGAGCAATTGGTTTGTCCTCTTGGTGTCAGAAGACAGCAGGGTCAGTATGGAGAATGGATCCAAAACCTTGAATCACGTTTGTACGTTTGTTCACAGACAAAGCGACGAAGTGAGCCCTTCTCAGGCTTCCACGAGCCTCCAATTGGACTGGAGGCTGGCAGCCAAGAATTGTGGGTAAGAGAACAAGTGGTAAAATATTGATGT